>NW_014578212.1:38197-44904 GCF_000485595.1 Priapulus caudatus
GTGGCGGAGAGCATTAAAAGATATAATAAGTAACTTAAGACTAAGAGACGAAGAATAATAGAAACACCACGCAGACAGACAAGCGGCCAGACAGAAGACAGACAGATAGACAGAACAGACAGGACAGAGATACAACAGGACAGACAGACAGAAAAAGCAGACAGACCAGCGACAGACAGGAAGAAACAGAGGGTGGCCACTCGCGCCCAGACAGACAGCACAGACAGACCAGACAGGCACAGAGCACGACAGAGCAGCCCCACAGGGACAATGTTACAGACGAGACATGACACAGAGACAGAGAGAGAGAAGAGATGGAGAGACGAGAGAGGAGAAGAGCAGATAGAGTCACGGTTGCGAGGGGAGTTAACGCCAAAGCGGCGCAGCTGAACATCGGGGTCACGCAGCGAGTGAAGAGCAGACGACGAGGAGGAAGAGCAAAGCCCCTAATAAATCGTTTAATAAACACGAGTACATTACGGACCGGCGCGATGGTTCCGTGATAGCGCGACCACAGGATAAACAGGATTAACGGAAAGGCCGACAGGTGCGGGGAGGAGGAGGATGTCGGGAGGAAGGGCCGAGGGGCAGGGCCTCTCGGTGATCACGCTCGCCCGAATCGTAAGATGAGTGTGACACGGGCGATTAAATACACGTGTTTGCACGCGGATACCACGGTCATTCTCGGAAATCACGCTGCTATTTAATAGGCAAAGCTGTGCGCGCGGGGAGACAGTTTGACGGGGAGTGACGCGGCAGAGGAGGTACGTTAACGGGCTGAGGTTCGTCGTCAAGGTCGTCGCGAAGTTAGGTGTGCAAGATTCGGTCAATGCGCTCGGTCAGTTCGTTTACAAGATGGCGGCTGGTCGATGAAAGATGTTATATCTAGTTTATTGTGCGACTTTTCGTTTGCTAGCAGGACGAGTAAGGACTCCCCGCGCACCAAGCTACATTGCTTACTATACGTCCTTTACTCATAGAATAAATAACAATAATGGTAATAAAATGATATCATCATCATGCATCATCATCACAATAATTAATAATGCATTGAGGATGAATAATAGATAATAATAGTAATAATAAATAATAATAATAAAATAACACGGGGTCAGCGGAGAACGGTACGCGACGGATCGACGCACGTACGACGGCAGCGCCGGAACGTTTTCGCGGTTGTTCGCGTCCTTCTTGCGAGCAGTTCCGTGTTTGTTCCGCGCGCCGCCGCCAGGTGTCTCGTCGATCTCCTCGTGCGAACCTTCGCTGCTTTTCGCGCCGTCGCGGGTTTTAGCGCCGTCCCGGGTTTTAGTCCCGCCCCGGGATTTAGCACCATCCCTGCATCTGTCGGCACTGATTTCATCCATTTCTTGCTTGGCTTCTCTGTGTTGGTGCGTACGTGCGTGCGTGCGTGTGCGTGCGCTTAAGAGAGTGTGTTTTACATGGTAACAGAGTGCAGGGCTGTCCCTGTATCACCGATCAAAGTATTTGTGTGCGTGTGTTAGTGTGTGTGTGTGTGTGTGTGTGTGTGTGTGTGTGTGTGTGTGTGTGTGTGTGTGTGTGTGTGTGTTTGTGTGTGTCGCTTACTCTGCTTCGCTCGCAGCCATCTTCCGTCGAATGTGAAATTTGCATGTGGGCGTGTGTATGACGTTGAGCGGCAGTGACTGGTCTCTGATATAGGATTCTGTCTCTACGTCTTCTGCACACCTACTGACACCTTTACTACAATGCTATTCTACGCGAGGCTCCTCCGTTAAGGGTACTGTTAGGGTTACGGACGGGTAACACTGTAAAGGGCATTTCAACATAGCTGCTCATCAAATTCAATCAAACTCATATCTATTACATATGAGAAATGTCTCTCTAATTCTCGATGAAAAAAAAATTCTAAAAAATTCGTCGCTAATTAAGTGACGGCAAAAATGGTAAATTTATACAAAAAAAGATGCTTTTTTGGTTATTTCTCAAAAACAGCAAAAAGTTGGGACCTAAACTTTTAACCATACGTTGTTTACTTTAAGTTGTTCATAATATGAAGTAAAAAAGGGTCCATGGAATTTTATTTAAATGCTTTAATTTAGGAAATGTGTTGAAAAGGTGTACGAAAATTTGTTGTGATTTTCAAAACGCATCAATTTCGTAAAGAAAGAGCCATAACAAAAATCCATGGAATCTTTTTTCCTTTGATATGTTAGCATTGAAACGTAACAAAAATCTTTGGAATCGGAGTGGTGAGTTTCGAGAAACAGCGTTTGAAAAATCAGCACAACTTCAGCATTTCTAACAATGGAGATATTAGTACTTTTCTAAATTTCCCATGATTGAACGCCTGTGTTAAGAATTGACTAATGCGGGGGTTTGGAACTGCTTGGGAGGATACATACATAATTTCTAAGTATACATATTTATGCATGTTTATTGTTCCATGGGTGGATTCTATCAAATAAAGTGGGTATTGAAATTTCGACCGAAAGTCACCTCCCAACCCGAACAGTATCCTTAAGGTATATGACTTTGCGATATACACATATACTTAGCGAATCCGTTCGTGATAGTAACAAGGGGCGGTAGAATGGAGATGTTGAACGAGACGTTGGAAATTTTGTTGACCACGTGATCACAAAGAACCAATCAGATTCGTGTCTATTATAATCAAGCGTGTTGGACAAATATACGCACGCACGAACGCACGAACGCACGCAAATACACACACACACACACACACACACACACACATACACACACACTTATACACACTTATACACACTTATACACACTTATACACACATACACACACATATACACACACACACACACACACACACACACACACACATACACACACACTTATACACACTTATACACACTTATACACACACACACAGGCACCGATATATGGCGTGGCTCAATGTATGTATATTCACAAGGTTGTACTTGTGATAAGTTAACATGCAATAGTATATGCAGAATCTCAGCCGCGTGTATCAGTGTGTGCATGATGTCGTCATGCTAGAGGTGGCGCGCGCACGCGTGTGCATGAGGGTGGAGGTGGGGGAAACATTCAAATGTAAATTATTTACCAGTAAAACAAAATCATAAAGCGATAAAAAACCGTCCGACAATAATTTATGAGAGAAATTTCGACTCCGGCACATTAACATGTGCTCGCCGCTTTATTGAGCGAAGTCCATTATATTTCGACTCGCTCGCTGAAGTGAGTGAGCTTTACGTAACGCTACTATACTAGGAAACTGATAGAGCAAATAGCCGTCCGTCGCCGATCACCGCAGTGTTTGATAGCTAACATGTTTATGACCGGGCAATATACGCGTTTTAGTGCGGGCTGTATCGGCCAGCAGGTTGCCCGAGACAGGCCTGCCCACCCCCTAACATAGAACGAGTCATAGACCGGGGAGGAGAGTTAATAAAAATATTACAAGCGAACGCGCGAATAATAATTATTAAATTACGTACGACGCGCGCGAATCGTAATCACTACATTGCCGCGCGACGATGATGACTATATTACGTTTAATAATTATTGTTAATATTCGTTATTCGGGTAAAATATTATTGAGACTATTACCGTGGTATAGGTAGCCGAGTTGAGGGTATGCGAGCGGTGTGCGAATGCAGATAGCGTAGCGTCAGTGTTATTATCTGTGCTTCGGCTATCTAGATAGACAGCTTGCTTGTCGCGGCGGTAGGGCGGGGATAGGGCAGCGGGTTCATGGCAGCCGGCGTTTCAGTGGCGAGGCATTATAAAACGATTTCGAGCAGTAAATTTGTGACTTAACTGACGGCTCACGTGTAATTGTCGGGCGGTAAAACCCGCGTCCGCATGGCGGGCAGTTTTGATGGATGACAAAAGTTGCTGTCGGGTTGACACCAGAGTCGAAGTGAGACACGGCTCACATGACGGTAGTTTCGATTGAGGACAAAAGTTGCTGTCGGTTTGACACCGGAGTCGAAGTGTGACATGGCTCACATGACGGTAGTTTCGATTGATGACAAAAGTTGGTGTCGGGTTGACACCGGAGTAAAAGTGTGACACAGTTCACATGACGGCAGTTTCGATTGATGACAAAATTTGTTGTCGGGTAGACACCGGAGTCGAAGTGTGACAGAGCTTACATGACGGTCGTTTCGATGGATGGCAAAAGTCGCTGTCGGGTTGACGCTAGATTCGATGAGCGACGGCTCGCATGAGAACAGCTGCCATGGATGACAAAAGTGGTTATGTTAACACTAGAGAATCGAGGGGCGCCATCAGACCAGGTGACAAAAGTCGAGGTACGACTAACTCTCGTGGCAAAAGCTTTGATGGATGGATTAGCAGGAATGAAGTCGGCATTTATACCTCTTATGTTCCGATGCCTTTTACACTCACTTTGAGTCCAATCGCCGCAACGACACCGGTCCAACGAGTTTCGCAAGGTGACACTAGTGTGGGTGACAAAGTTTGCATGGGTGACTCCGGTCTGGGTGACAGTGTTATCATGGATGACGCTGGGATGGTGGACAGTTTGCGTTGATGACACCGGGGTGGGTGACAATTTTATCACGGGTGACACTAGGATGGGGAACAGTTTGCACGGACGACACCGGGGTGGGTGACAATGTCATTCTGGATGACACTACGACGGGGGACAGTTTGCATGGATGACACCGGGGTGGGTGACAATGTTATCATGGATGACACTACGATGGTAGGACAGTTCAAATGGATGACACCGGGGTGGGTGACCTTAGATAACCTTAGTACGGATAACTGTACTGGCTGGGTTATTATAGATGACACAGAGACAGGTGACCGGCGTGCGTGCGTGCGTGTGCGTGTGTGGAGATGACGAGGTATAGACAGGTGCCATCATTGTGCGACAGTCAACCAGACAGCGCCAAGGCGACAGCCGGCGGAGACGAGCGAGGAATCCCTGCGTCAGTCTCAGCATGATTTCTATGCGCATCAGCGTCGCGTTGCGCCCGCCCCTAGGGTCAGCCACTCAGCGCATCTCTGATGCTCAGCTTCCCATCGTGAGCCCATCATGCACAATTCCGTCATCGATTGATGACGTCACTTTCGAAGGGTTCACTATCGGGTGGGTTGGAGAACAAAGTTCACTGGCGAACAACGCTGCACTATGGTTCATTGTAGAGGTGGAACGATACAGGTAACTCATTATATACGATCCGTATGGCGATACAGCTTTCGCGATGTGATACGCATCACGATAATTCCTAGAGAAACTCACCTAGGAAACTATACACTTAACCAGTACTCTACCAATACTGTGAATGCTTACAAATCAGTATCTTAGCAAGCAACTGTTAATTGTGTCATGCATTGCTGTGTCATCATCGAGTGATGTGATTTTGGTTTAGTAGAGTGAGTATAGGTGAGGAAGGGAGGGGAGGAGAGCACGTACCTCCACTTATCAAGTAGTGATGCACAGATTTACATGTATCAAAAATTGATGCACAGATCATACGGAGGCAGGTGGATGAGGAGGAAAGAGGGGAGAAGGAGGTGGGGTATAAAGGAGGAGGGAGGAAAAGGCAGCAGGTGAGAAGAAGATGAAGAAGAAGAAGAAGAAGAAGCAGAAGCAGAGGAAGAAAAAAAGAGAAGAAGAAGAAGAAGAAGAAGAAGAAGAAGAAGAAGAGGGGGATGGGGAGGACAAGGGATAGGGAAGAGGGAGGAAAAGATAGCAGGTGAGGGGAAGAAGAAAAGGAAGCAGCTGAAGAAGAAGAAGCAGCTGCAGCAGAAGAAAAAGAAGAAGAAGAAGAAGAAGACAACGAAGAAAAAGAAAAAGAAGAAGGAGGAGGCGGTGGAGGAGGAGGATGGCTTTCTCGCTCTCGCTCTCGGGGTCCTGTCTTCGGTCTTTTTCTTCTCCCATTCTTTCTGTTCTTTTCGCTCGTTTTTTTTTCGCTCAGCACTCTCTCATTCCGTCCACTCCACTCGCCCGTCTGCCGGTTTCTCGGCTCTCACGGCCCCCTCTCTCTCTGGTTCTCTCTCGCTTCTCCCTCCCTCTTCTCTCTTCTCTCTCTCTCTCTTCTCTCCTATCCTTCTGCCCCCCTTCCCCCTTCTCTCCCGGTCTCTCCCTCTCGCCCCTGCTCACCCCTCTTCTCTCCCTCTCCCCCTTCCCCTTCTCTTCCCTCCCGCTCTCTCTCCCTCTCCCCTGTCTCGCCCTTTCTTTCCCTCCCTCTCTCTCTCTCTCTCTCTCCCCTTCCCACCTCTCTTTCTCCTCTTTCTCGTCCTCTTCTCTCTCTCTCTTCTGCTCCTTTCTCCCTCTTCCCCCTCCCCCTCTCTCCCTCCCCCTCCCTGCTCTCGTCTCCCTCCTCCCTCTCTTTTCTCTCCCTCTCCGCCCTCTCTTCTCTTCTCTCCCTGCTCCCCTCTTTTCTCTCCCTCTCCCCCTCTCATCTCTCCTCTCGTCTCCCTCTCCCCTTCTCTCTTTCCCTCTTTCTCTCCTCTCTCTCTCTCCCTCCCCCTGCTCTCTCTCTCTTTCTCTCCTCTCTCTCTCTCTTCTCGCCCCCTCTCTCTCTCCCTTCCCACTCTTTCTCTCCCTCTTCCCCCCCTCTGGCGGTCTCTCTGTCCTGCTCCCCCTCTTCGCCTCTCTGTCTGTTCTCTCCTCTCTCTCTGTCGCTCTCGTCTCCTCTCTCCTTCCTCCTTTCTTCCCTCTCCCCCCTTTTCTCTCCCTTCTCCTCTGCTTTCT
>NW_014578212.1:46708-51448 GCF_000485595.1 Priapulus caudatus
TCTCTCTCTCTCTCTCTCTCTATCTCTCTTCGTGCCACTAATCATCACATTTCGTTTATTGAATGTGCATGCATGCAGCCGCCATCCCCGCCGGTTGTCGGTTGACTTTGATGGTTCTCGCTGGCGACGTCGGGCGGCCCGGGTTGCTGCTGCGAGAGTGGCGGCGGCGGCGGCGGCGGCGGCGGCGGCAGCGGTCTTCGCCTAGTAGACATGACCTGCGCGCCCGCGACCCGCGGCTGCATAATGCACGAGTAGCGCACTGGCTTTAACGCAATTTGCACATCCGACTCACAACTAATGGCGCACGGCGTGCCCAACTCACGGCAAATTCACTCGTCGGTGCAACCGCCCGTCATGGCGGTGGCCGCCGCCGCCGTCGACGCGTATGCAGCGACACCTAGGTGACGCGTATGCAGCGCCACCTGGATAAAGCGTCCGCAGCGTCACCTGGATAAAGCGTCCGCAGCGCCACCTGGATAAAGCGTCTGCAGCGACACCTATGTGCCATCCGCAGCGACATCTGTATGTCATCCGCAGCGACACCTAGGTGACGCGTCTACGGCGACGTCAGGCGAAGAGGAGGCGGTGACTTACGAAAGACTCCCTCCTGGAGCGTTCCTCTTGGAGAGCATCCCGTTATGGATTTATTTCTAAAGAGTTTCCCCCCGGGAAATTACTCATTGAATGTTCCTCTAAAGAATGTTTCTCCCTGGAATGCCTTCTATAATGTTCCACCAAAAAATGTTCCCTTCCGGGAATTCCTCCTATAATGTTCCCCGCCGGTATGTCCTTCTCCCACGCGCTTTCAAGCGGGAGATAGACATCGTCGGCTACTCCAAAAGGGCGGCGAAAATGCGTAGCGGCAAACTTCAATCAGATCCGATGAAACAGACCGGGCGACGGTGAATAGCGGCGCTTAATTTGGCTCTGATGCGCGGAACGGCAGCGAGGGCGAAATTTAAGTGGCAAGGTGTTCACGTGAATGAGTGAATCCTCGTGTGACGGAACAGTGCGAGCAGCAAACGGAACCGTGCGTGACGTCCGCCCCCCCACCCCTCCCCGCAGTACAATCAGGCGCATGATCTCCCTCTTTACTTCCCGTCGCCCGATTCCCTTCTCTCACACAATCACGCTCTCTCTTCACTTGACATTGCTGCGCCTGCTTGCGTAGTCTAGCAGTGACGGCGCATCCCGTATAACCCTAATCGTAATCTTAACTCTAACCCTCATTATAATCCCAATCCTTATCATAACCCTATCCCTAACTTTAATCCAACCCTTAGCAACTATGTTGATGCGATGACGGCGAACAAAACAACGCGAATCGCCGAATTAGCGCAACAATACGCCCCCCCCACCCCGCTGGATTATATTTTTTGGTGGCCAATCTTCCGTGCGTTTGCTGGTTTGTGATAGGATGGGTCGGGTGGGGTGCGGGGTTGTTTGGTGGGGATTATGCGACGGATCAGTAATGGCCGCCGACTTTGCATGTTTGCTGGTTTACCGCAGGTGGGACGCCTTGTTTACCTATAGCTTACCTTGATCGTCTGCACAGTGCGCGCGTTTCCATGGTAGAATAAAGCTTCACTAGTCAGATAACGCAGATGTGTGTGTGTGGGGGGGGGATTCGTGCGTTCGTGTGCGTTCGTGTTGAGGGGCGTGGTGATCTGGGTAGTGTGATCACCCAGAGGTACCAATGCTTAGCTCAGAATATCAGTGTTTAGGAAGGGTGGTGGTAAGGATCCGGTGGCTGGGCAACAGGCAAGCCCTTAGAGGAGAAGATAGGTCCTGTTTAGCCCTTAGCCTGATAGACCAGTATATCATTAGGCCCATTAGTATTCTACTTCCCCTCCTTGAAGCGCACTCGGGCGAGATTCGGTATGATCTGGTTACATGCTTGACATGACAACCAAAAATTAATAAAACTGGAGAAACTGAACATAAAATCACGACAATTCTATCGTTTCTGCTATCACAGCATTGGCAGCAGCTTCTAGGGCTGCTCGCAATCAGCGCATCACGTGTGGCTCTCCGCGTGCGTGTGTATTTCACGACACGCAAACATTCCTGCGTCTTACGTCATCACAGCGGGATCATGTGGTCAACAAAAGGCGTTCTCCGCTGGCTGCGTCCTAGTTACGTCAGCGCGTGAGTAGACGTAATGCATATTGGCCGTTGGTTCACGTTGGGTAATGGCGCGCGAGCAGACGAACGCTGCTACTGCTACTGCTACTGCTACTGTTGCTGCTGCTGCTGCTGATGATGATGATGATGCTACTGCTGCTACTGCTGCTGCTTCTGCTGCTACTGCTAGTGCTGTATCGCTCTCGTATTTATCTTCAGCCTCTCTCGGGTATGAAGAATAAGTGGTTAGTTGGGTAGCAGCTCGGCAGGGCTCAGTTAACTCCGCAGTTGCCACAGATTGCTCTCGCCTCGCATTAGGGATCCATGTAGATTTCGACAGCGAAGGCCTGTCATATGTCATTGTTCATCTGGGTTCACTAGTAATCTCCGAACCCCCCTGAGCGGACCACTGGTCACAGCTAACTCCTGCCTCCCCCACGCGCGACACTGCGTCACAGTAAGCTCCTGCGTCCCCACCGACACGGGTCACAGTAACTCCAACTCTTCCTCGAGCGTGGACAGCTGGCGTCACGAGTAACTCCAACCCCTCTCTACGGACACTGGCTCACAGTAACTCCAATCACCCCCTACGCGCAACTGGCTTACAGTTTAAAGCTCCAATCCCCCTACGGATACTTGGTCAACAGTAACTCAACCTCCCCTGACGGACATCCTGCGTCACAATACTCCAACTTTCCCTATACTGGACACTGGCTCACAGTATGCTCCAACCTTCCCTACGGACACTGGAAACAGTAACCCCAAACGTTTCCCTACGGGACTCACTGCCGTCACAATGAACTCCAAACCTCCCCTTCGGACATCTGGTCACAGTAACTCCTGAGTCTCCACCTACGGACACCGGCTTCACAGTAACTCCAACCTCTTCCCTATACGCGACTACTGCCGTCACCCTATGTCTACTCCAAACCATTCCCCATACGCGACCTGGTCACAGTACCCCCTCCCCCCTACGCACACTTCCCGTCACAGTAAACTCCAACCTTCCCTACGCAGACACTGCGTCAGCAGTACCCCCCCCCCTACGGCACACTGGTCACCAGTAACTCCAACCTTTCCCTACGGACACTCGGTCACAGGACCCCCCCCCCGTCGACGGACAAACTCAGCTGTGCGACAGTAACTCCAACCTTCCCTACGCACACTGGAACAGTAACCCCAAACCTTCCCTACGCGACAGACTAGTCCCAATAACCCCAACCTCCCCTTCGGACACTGGTCACAGTAACTCCTGCCTCCCCTAGGACACGGTACACAGTAACTCCAACCTTTCCCTAATACGACACTGGGCCGCTCACAGTAACTCCAACCTTCCCTACGGACACTGCGTCACAGTAACTCCAACCTCCCCTATACGGACACTGGTCACGATAACTCCAACCTCCCCTATGACGGACCACTGGTCACCAGTAACTCCAACCTCCCCTCACGCGACACTCGGTCACAGTACCCCCACCTTCGCGACACTGGTCATCAGTAGACTCCAACCTTCCCTACGCCGCACACTGGCTCACAGGCTAACTCCTGCTCCCCTCCCCTACGCGACACTGTCACAGTGATTCCGTCTCCCCTACGGCGACACTTTGCCGTCACAAGTAACTCCAACCTTCCCTACGCGACACTGGGTTACAGTAACTCCGTCTCCCTCTACGGACACTGGATCACAGTAACATCCTGCCTCCCCTTAACGCGACACTGTGCGACAGTAACTCCAACCTTCGCTACGCGACACTGGTCACAGTAACTCAACCTCCCCTATACGGACACTGGTCACAGTAACTCCAACCTTCCCCTACGGACACTGGCACAGTACCCCCAGCCTACGGACACTGCGTCACAGTAACTCAACCTTTCCCTACGGACACTGTCACCACGTAACTCCTGCCCCTCCGCTACGGACACTGTCACAGTTAATTCCCGTCTCCGCTACGGCACACTGCCGTCACAGCTAACTCCAACCTCCCTACGGACACTGCGTTACAGTTAACTTCCGCTCTCCCCTACGGACACTGGTCAAGGTCACAGTAAACTCCTGCCTCCCCTACGACACTGCCGTCACAGTACTCCAAACCTCCCCTACGGACACTGGCTCACAGTAACTCTTGCCTCCCCTACAGCACATGCGTCACAGTAACTCTCTGCCCCCTCCAAATTACGGACACTGCGTCACAGTAACTCAACCTCCCCTACGGACACTGCGTCACAGTAACTCCAACCTCCCCTCACGGACACTCGTCCACATGTTAACTCCTGTCTCCCCTATACGGACACTGGTCACAGTAACTCCAACCTTCCCTAACGCGACACTGGCTTACAGTAACTGTCCTGTCTCCCCTACAGCACACTGGCGTCAACAGTAACTCCTGCCTTCCCTACGGGATACTGTTACAAACTGCCCTCCCCTAACGCGACACTGGTCACAATAACTCCCGCCTTTTCTACGACACTGGTTACAGTAACTCTAACCTCCCTTACGGAACACTGCCGTCACAGTAACTCCTGCCACTCCCCTACGGACAATGCCGTCACAGTAACTCGCCGCCTTTTCTACGCCGACACTTCGCCCGTCATACTAGTAACGCCCTCGTCTCCTTT
>NW_014578212.1:51473-59526 GCF_000485595.1 Priapulus caudatus
ACTGCCCTGCTACATGCTGCTTACTTTGCTGCTACTGCTGCTGCTACTGCTGCTGCTTACTGCTTGCCTGCTACTGCTGGCCTACTCGCGTACTGGACTGCATAGCTGCTACGCTTTGCTACTGCTGCTACTGCTGCCTACTGCTGCTGCTGCTGCTACTGCTGCTACTGCTGTTGCTGCTGATGGTGATGCTGCTGATGATGCATGTATTGCATGCTACTGCATGTGTGTATTGTATGCTGCTGCCTCTGTGCCTTAAGCGCTACTACCTGTATACATTGCATGCTAAATACTTCTGTACATTGCATGCTGCTGCAATAATATTCAGTGTATTTGCTGCCCATGCACATATGCTGCCATTGTATGCTGCTGCATGTGGTGCATTGTATGCTACTACATGTGTGCATTGTATGCTGCTGCATATGTTGCATGTATGACTGCTGCATGCGTTGTGCATTGGATAATGCTGGCAGTGTGCATTTGTATGCTGCCTGACCTCTGTGCCTTTAAGCGCTACTTACCTGCGTACATTGCATGCCTACTACTTGGTGCATTAGTATGCTGCCTGCATGCTGTGCATTGTTGCTGCTGCATATTGTTGATTTATGCTGCCTGCATGTGTGACATTGGATATGCTACTACATGTGTTTCGATTGTATGCTGCTGCATGTGTGCATTGTATGCTGCTGCATATATGCATTGTATGCTGCTGCATGTGTGCATTGTATGCTACTACATGTGTTCGATTGTATGCTGCTGCATGTGTGTATTGTATGCTGCAATCTCGCGTTGCGTGCCGAGGCTAGCATCATCGCACGCGCTCGCGCGTTTACGTGCACAGCTACATCCTGTGCCGGCCACACGCGACAGCATCAGCCTATGCCTACACACCACACCACACTGACACGGCACAGCACATGCTACACGCACGCAACACCCACGCCACACACTCACCACGCACACTGCACTTTTTTTCCCCAAAAAAAAAGCATCTACGCACAGCGGCACATCTCTGCATACGGACACTGGTCACAGTAACTCCACCCTCCCCTACGGACACTGGTCACAGTAACTCCAACCTCCCCTACGGACACTGGTCACAGTAACTCCAACCTCCCCTACGGACACTGGTCACAGTAACTCCAACCTCCCCTACGGACACTGGTCACAGTAACTCCTGCCTCCCCTACGGACACTGGTCACAGTAACTCCAACCTCCCCTACGGACACTGGTCACAGTAACTCCTGTCTCCCCTACGGACACTGGTCACAGTAACTCCTGCCTCCCCTACGGACACTGGTCACAGTAACTCCAACCTCCCCTACGGACACTGGTCACAGTAACTCCCGTCTCCCCTACGGACACTGGTCACAGTAACTCCTGCCTCCCCTACGGACACTGGTCACAGTAACTCCCGCCTTTTCTACGGACACTGGTCACAGCAACTCTAACCTCCCCTACGGACACTGGTCACAGTACCCACTCCTGCAGCACGGCATGCAGGCGTATACCATTAGCTATGCTATCGACGCTCTGTCATCAAACGAGTTTGTAATACGTATTATCAGCACGGTTTTCCTCCTAGATGTGCCGATGCTGAAATATTCATGCCGCACCTTTGCATGCGCACACATACGCGAACGTATGCCTAATATGTAGCTGCTAAAACCTATGCGCTACGTATAGCTGCAAGGAACGAGAACGAGTTTGAAATGTGCTCTATTGATTGCTCGCCGTCTCTCATTGTAACTGTTTGGGGAAATAGATTTTGTAGGAGAAATTCGATTATCGTGTTGTAAGCCATGGTGGCGAGGGCTTCAATTGTCACTACCGCTACGTACGCTCGCAGTCGCACGTAGCGGAAAGCGAAGCAAATATAAGGCCGGTGTCATCCGTTCTGTGCTGTAGGAAGACGCGATTGCGCGTGCTCGCGCAATATAGCGCAGGTGTGGATGGGGGAATAGAGAGCAGGTTTGTAGCGGTGTTTCATAGCGGTGTTTTCGTACGGGTGTTTGCATGTTTCATGTTTGCATGTTTCATGTTTCATCATTTATGTTTCATGTTTCCTACGCATTTCACGTGTTTTTTCATGGGGCGTCAAAATGTTTCATACGTGTTGCAGACATTTTCAGACACGCGCATATGTGCGTGCGGGTGCGTGCGTGAATTTAATATACATTGTTTGTGCGTGTTTTGATACTAACCCCCTTTTATATAATGTCAGAATTATCATTAAGAATGTCAGGAATGTTAGTGGACGTGCTGCGTTAAGTCAACTAAGCACATGCAGAATGCACAAAATGCATTTTGACTGAATAGCACAATCTCTCACTCCCGTTGATTAAACATTTGGCTTTCTGGGCGAGCATTTGTATGTTTTGATAGATAATAAAGGATAATAAATTATAGCTAATAATTTAACATAAACAAGGAAAACCCCCGCCTATTCACTTTTATGTAATGTCTGAATTATTGTTATGCATGCAAGATCATCATCGAGTTCTAACGTGGACGGTATTTGTTAATTAGAACATTCACCTAACCCATAGTCAATGTTCAAAATCCTACTTTTAGTCCTACCTTTATCCAACATTTAGCAGTCTGTGTATCATATACACGTCCATATCAACATTAAAGGGATAAGCTAATAAAAACTATGCTCTGAAAGTGTTATGCTCGTGTTAGAAATCTTACCGGCGTTATTGTGCTGGTGCGTGTGAAGGGTATAATGTGGTTTTGTGCGCGGGTATGATTGCTCGATATTAATTATGCTGTCGTTGCAGAGTTACGCAACATTATGCTGACTAGATGATGTACATTATGACGTATGGATTCTTGCGGTGAACAATATATGATTGCTTTCTACTTCGTAGTTAATTGTCCTCTGTGTGTGCGTGCGTGTGCGTGCGTGCGTACGTGTGTGCGTGCGTGCGTGCGTGCGTGCGTGTGCGTGTGTACGTGCGTGCGCGTGTTTGTGTCTGTAATATCTCTTTCAGAAATCGCTTTCATGTGTAATTTACATCATCACAAACAAGGACCTTACTAAAAGTGAAAGTTCATGCATCACTCCGCGCTAAATTGTTTGGGACAATGTCACCATACGGATTTGACACGAGAGTGATATTTAGACGAAACAGCTTGCTTGCTTGAACTCGAGTGCGTACTCGTACAAGTATGTTGTGTAGCTGCTCCGTGTTATGATGGTTAACCTTTCGCGAGACGAACCTCGAATTCAGTCGATTTCGATCCTATTCGCAAATATGCAAAGATTCAACGGCACCGAGTAGCAATCAAACACGCATTGTAACATTATTGTGTGTGTACGTGAGTGTGTGTGTGCGCGGGTGTGTGTATATGTGCGACTCTGGAGTTTCCCGAATGTTTTATGACATTAGAATCGGTTAGGAATGGTTAAAACATGCAGGTATGAGATTCTACACTTGGCACCATCCAGACATCAAAGAAAAAATAAAATTTAACGAAATAGCTCAAACTCCGACTCCCCGTTTATTAAACATTTGACTTTCTGGGCGAGCATTTGTATGTTTTGATAGCTAATAAAGTTTAACATAAACAAGAAAAAAACCGCCCTCTGCCTCTCGAGGCCACCCACTCATTTGTGATCATAGACACGAACTGATGCCGTCCAAATATGTTTCTCGTTTAGAATGTTGAAGGGGAAGAGGTATATGGTTTCTCGCCTATGCTAATTATTTCGCGAACATTAGAAGACGCTGCCGTATAATCCTTGAGTAAAATAATGCCCTATGGACAGGGATTTGCTGCGATAAGTCCCCGGCAGCTGGGAAAGAGAGGGAGAGAGAGCGATATATATATATATATATATATATATATAGTCGGCATCAGCAGCATCATAGGATTCTAGCTTCGTTGGCACGGTGCCTTAACTTCAACACATTTCACCGCCTCGAATTTTAATTGGGTAAATAATATTATGTCACGTATATTCTCTATGCGGGCGTGTAGATGTGGGTTTATGCGTGCGTGCGTGCGTGCGTGCGTGCGTGCGTGCGTACATGAGGGCGTGAGTGAGTTATGTGTGTAGTGTATGAATGGTGTATTTATTGAATTTCACTCCAGCATTTGTTTTGGCAGCTTTGTTCTACATCTCGTTATAAACATACGGCGCTACTATTCAAGGCTGCTGAAAATTGAATTTTAATTATGTACGACTAAAAGTAAGTAAATTTTATTTGTTTTTAAATCAATGGCAATAATTTAATTATGAGCGCCGACTGAAAATTCGTAAGCTCTTTATATAATTCGACATTATTTGTTTCGTTGATATCGCGCCTGCAAAAACGCCCCCTGGTGTGCGACCGAGATACTGGCAAACGTTTTACTTTAATAGGAATTAAATTGTCTGTAGATGCTGCAATCGTATGACGCCATTACGAGACCAGCTCCCCGTTTTTTTACCCAATTCTTTCAGTCTCGCTTATCTTTTTCGCGCGCCGCATATATTTCACGCCGAAAATATGAAACGTTTATGCACGCGGAGCCACCATCGCTCTCGATGCGCGAACGTTGGCGCTGACGTCGCGTCTCGCGATATTTCGCGAGAATTCTCGTTCCCGTCAGAAGTGGTGTTACGCGTATTAAAGCGAGGATTTCTCATGTTTTTACCAACCGTGTTCATATTTTTCTAACCGTTCTGATACTTACCGGTACTTCTTGCATAACACCAAACGTCTATAGCAAGACTAACATGTCCTAGAACACTCGCACAATATTCTTTCCACCAATATGTGCACCGATCTGCAAAGTATATTTCAAAGTAGATTGTTTACATATGTCAACAAACCTATCGCGTGATTTTTGCTCTTGCGAGACCAGTATCCTGTCTCTACACTAGATTAATTACCTTTGTATACATTTCGAGATAGATACCAGTCTGATATTTGCGTCACGTAACTAGATGCGTTTGTTTCGTGGGACCGTATGAACAACCCATTATCGCGAAGCTGAAGATGGCGGGCGCACGTTTGCTGTTCATCTGCTGTTTGTTTTACAGCTTATAACAGTAGAAACTCGTGATATTTTTTTATGCTGAAGGAATCAGTAATATTTACTCTGACGGGTGAGTCTAAATATGTCCAAAAAAAAAATCGGGTTATTTGAGAAATGATCGTTTTAATGCAGTGCGACGAGGTGGTACTGCAGCACACCGGTAGTCGGGATAGCGTCATGGGTGCGTGCCGGCCCGGAGTAGAAGCGAACAGAGAGAGAGAGCTGCATGCATGCATTTTATAGGTACTAATAGAGTCAGAACTGGAATGCGAGTGTTTATTAATCTCTCGCCGCAAGCTGGCCCGTGTGTGCGGAGAGGAGGCTCTAACCGCCGCCTCTTTAGTTGGTTCTGCGTAAAGCCGGATTAAGATTCATTCCTTATCTTCGTTACCCCGTCGTCGTCATCATCGTCGTCATCGTCGTCCTCATCGCTGTCATCGTCGTCGTCATCGTCGCCATCGTCGTCATCATCGTCGTCATCGTCGTCATCGTCTTCATCATCGTCGTCATCATCGTCGTCATCATCGTCATCATTATCGTCGTCATCGTCGTCATAATCGTCGTCATCGTCGTCATCGTCGTCATCGTCGTCATCGTCGTCATAATCGTCGTCATCGTCGTCATCGTCGTCGTTATCATAGTCGTCGTCATCGTCATTGCCATCGTCGTATAGTCATTGATGTCACTATAGATATCGTCGGCATTGTTTTTGCTTCGGTAGCAATGGGTCTCGGGGGGATGGGGGCCTTGGGGCACAGCGGAGAGGAAAGCGGGACGGGTAGAGGAAAGCCGGTAGCTCGTTGGTGACCAGGAAGTGAGAGGTGGATAGAGCGTATGAAAAAACGAGAAAGAAAAAGAGAAAGAAAGAGATAACGAGCTAGAGGGGAAGGGAAAGGAGGGGAAATGAGTGTAGGAATGAATGAAGTAACGCTATGAAGTGGTGGAGGGAGGGAGGCGCGCAGATCAGTGCGCGTGAAACAATACAGCGTGCCGCCGCCGCCGCCGCTTCATCGCACCGCCATATTTACTGTAGGCCTGAGGCTACCTTCGCGCGTTTGCCCAGAGAGAGTGGCGAGGGCGGAATAAAGGGAGAGAGCGAGAGAGAGAGGGGGAGAGCGAAAGAAAGAGAGAGCGGGCGGAGAGAGAGCGCGAGAGAGAGAGGGAGAGAGAGAGAGAGAGAGAGAGAGAGAGAGAGAGAGCAAGAGAGAGAGAGCGACAGGTCGGCGTTATAACGCGCTCCTGCAACCGCTCTAATCTCGAAACTGGTGTAATTTAAGGTTTAGTGGATTAAGGCAGCGCTCTGTACGTGCATGTGGGACGTAGGGGCGAACGGCAGACGAGCGGGAGGACAGACGGACGTGCAGACGGACAGACGGGCGAACGGGCAGACGGACGGACGGGCAGACGGACGGGCGGACAGACGGGCGGACGGACAGACGGACGGGCGGGCGGACAGACGGGCGGGCGGACAGACGGGTGGACGGACAGACGGACGAGCGAACGGACAGGCGGGCGGGCGGACGAACAGACGGACGGGCGGACGGACGGACGGGCGGACAGACAGACGGACGGGCGGGCGGACGGACAGACGGACGGATGGGCGGAAGGACGGACGGACTGACAGACGGGCGGACGGGCGGATGGGTGGATGGGCGGACGGACAGACGGGTGGGCCCACGAGCAGGTCGGTTAAGGCGCGGGAGGGCGCTCGGGCTGACCGGGCAGGCGGGTAGGCACGCATTCGTTAATGTGCAGCTTGCATGGTCAGTCGCTGCTGACCAGTCGTATTGTGTCAACTGTCGTCCAACGGTCTGAAAGATCAGTCCCTGTAAATGATCGGTCACTAGGGCTGATTAGTCTATAAGAATCCAGGAATGATCGATCTCCAGGAATTCGAAATCCCTATGAATGATCGGTCCCTGTAAATAATCGGTCCCTGTGACTGATTGGTCCCTGTAAATGATCGGTCCCTGTGAATGATCGGCCCCTGTGATTGATCAGTCCTTGTTCCTGAGAATGATCGGGCCCTGTAAATGATCAGTCTCTGTAAATGATCATTCCCTGTAAATGATCGGTCCCTGTAAGTGATTGCTGAATGATTGGCTCCTGTGAATGATCGGCCCTGTAAATGATCATTTTCTGTGAATGATCAGTTCCCGAGAATGATTGGTCCCGGAAGATGATCGGTTTACAGAAACAAGCGCTCCCGTAAATTTGTTGTTCCGAGAATTAGGAATCTTCGTAGAAGAGTTGTCCCCCATGATGAACTGGTTTGTGGTGGTAGAGAATGAGCGGTGAGTGGCTCCCTGGAATAATAGTCTATCACTGAATAAGTGGTTCCGTGGAATAAGCGCTATACCAGTGAATAAGTGTTTACCTGGAATAAGTGGTATACCAGTGAATACTTATTTCCCCGGAATAAGTGGTATACCAGTGAATAAGAGTTTCCATGGAATAAGTGGTATACCAGTGAATAAGTATTTCCCCGAAATAAGCGGTAACAGCGATGGTTCCACGTGAATGAGTGGTACTGCCGTCAATAAGCTGTGCCAGCGCATGGGTGAACTTCCTGGAGTAAGCGCTGCCGACATGCGTGCAGCTATTCTCGATACTGTTGCCGTCTTTCGGCTGCGGCTGTTGGGCGGCCGATGGGGGGGGGCGCCGCTTTTTACGCACAATGGAGCGACCGTCCGTGTGTGAGCGCGCCTTTGTCGCTCACGCTGTCGGTGTTTATCGTAAACACGGAGCCGTGGTGGCCGCGTCACACGAACCGAATCATCGCTGCAAGGATGGACCAATCTATTTCATCGTCTTCTCCCTCTTTCTCTCTTTCTCTCTCTCTCTTCTCTCTCTCGCGCGCTCTCTCTCTCTCTCTATTTATATACATATCTATCTCTCTATCTTCGTTGTTCTCCTTCTTAATTTTCTATTTGCGTTCTCTCTTTTCATCTATCTATCTATCTCTCTCTTTCTACCTATCTATTTATCCATCTATCTATCTATCTATCTATCTATCTATCT
>NW_014578212.1:59832-63674 GCF_000485595.1 Priapulus caudatus
TATTAATTTGACTATATTATGCTGTATCTCCCGTTTTACCAGCCTCTCTTTAGCTCCCCTTCTTTCTATCCATCCTCTCTCTCTGTCTCTCCCACCACCTCCATCTGACTTTATCGTCCGCTTGCTATACGTATAGCTGGGTCCGTCCGTTCGGGTGCGACGATTTGCCAGTGATAATAGCGAGCACGGAAACGCTCTCCACGTCGGCCGGCGCGTGTATATCGCAACAGATCCGAAATAAACGTCGCCGACTCATTCGGCGTATTGCGTTTACGTGGCGGCCTTTGTTCGCGCCGTGCTCACAGCACGGCTTTTGCCTCGGCGGGCCGGTTTTTCTTGCCCCGTGCCTCCCGCGTGTACGCGATGGCGCTGCTGTCGGCATAAAACAGGCGCGAGTGGGGCGAGTGCCTTCGATGGGGTCTGGGCGCTCGGCTCGCAAGAAATTCCTCTAGATGTTCTTTGGGTTAGAGGGTGTATTGGGGTTAGTTAGCGATGTTCTTTGGTTAGAGATGTTCTTTAGTTGGAGATGTGTTTTGCTGCGGTTTAGAGATGTTCTTTGTGTAGAGCTGTTTTTTGGTTAGAGATGTTCTTTAGTTAGAGTTGTTTTTTGCTGCTTAGAGATATTCTTTGTGTAGAGCTGTTTTTTTGATTGGATGTGTTCACTGCGTAGTGATGTTGGATGTAGAATCAAGAGTAGATAATAGACTATCTACTCTTGGTAGAATGTTAACCCCGCGTGTTGGCGCCCTCAGCGTTTGCGTCGCGTGAGTGCATGCTGACGTCAAATGCGCAACGTCTATTGTGTTTGGGTAGAAGAGAGGCAGACAGATAAACAGATAGAGAGAATGGGAGAAAGAACGAGAAAGAGACGGAGAGAGAGAGAACGAGAAAGAGAGGGAGAGGGAGAGGGAGAACGAGAACGGGAGAGAAC
The DNA here is from genome assembly GCF_000485595.1 of Priapulus caudatus. Lineage (NCBI taxonomy): Eukaryota > Metazoa > Priapulida > Priapulimorpha > Priapulimorphida > Priapulidae > Priapulus > Priapulus caudatus. The sequence continues at coordinate 60,764 of NW_014578212.1, forward strand.
GAGAGAGAGAGGAGAGAAAGGCAGAGAGAGAGAGAGCAAGGAACAGACTGACAGATTTACAGGTAGAGAGAGAGAGAGGGGGGGAGAGAGAGAGCGGGAGAGAGAGAGAGAGAGAGAGAGAGAGAGAGAGAGAGAGAGAGAGAGTGAGCGTGCGTCCGCAAGAACTGAAAGCGAAATAGAAAAGGACATCCGCGTGAAAGGGTGATATTATGCTGCAATTTGATTTTTGGCACTTTCACACCTGTCTCTACGATTGGAGTGAATGTAGAGGCCTGTTGTATGATGAAATATAGATACGGATCTAGCGCTGTACGTATTACAGTGTCAACCCTTTTACCGATGGCAACAGATCAACATGCTCATTCTGATGACATTCTTGCAAACGCATGCTCAGTACGTCTATACGCGCGGGTTCTACCCTGGGTACCATGCTACCTATATATTATATACTATATACTATATATATGTAGGCTGGTATGACAAAGGACGTATAGCGTTATATTACAAAGAATATAGCGCGAAACGTCTCACATGTAAAACCAACGTGATATCACAGGTCTATAATATCTTCCCTTTATACTAGCTGCAAGAAGCGGACATATAGATAAAAAGATCGCGTGTACTGACGTCAGTCTCGCAGCCCGGTCAAGCTACCCTGTATATAGTGAATATGAACTGGTTTAGCATAGTATCAGGAATGAATAATAATTGAGTATTATATTATTTATTATTATTTACTCCTGATAGTATGCATCCACCTTATGGCAAACGTCCCTGCTTTACACTGCGCATAGGCAAAATAGTCAAATCCGTGTCACAGTTCGGATGTACCTTGGTAGACCTGCCCATGCGTAGTGTAGAAGGAAGACATTTGTCATAGTAGATATGGGGAGTTGTATACCGCGATACGCCGGCTTCAATACAAGTAAGGAAGTGAGAATAAGAAGTAGGTTTTGCAATCAGGGACCTTCCCAACCCCACGTACCTTGTTGTTTTTTTTGCGTCCGCGTGCACGCGTGGCGACGCGTTTGTGTGCGTTTGTGTGCGCGTGCGTGTAATCGTATTACCTACAGACGAACTTCTTATTAAATCCTATTAAATTATATTAATAAATTATATTACATTTAATTTATATTACTATAATTATATACACAAACTATTACAAGTTTATATATATATATAGTATACACACATTTATTTACTATAGTAGCAGGGCAATGTGTGTATACGTAGTAGCACGGCGAACATTGTCTAGCTAACCAACAATTACCACACTCAGCGCCGCTTTGCAATCGGTCACATAATTACGTGCGCGCATATAGCGCATGTATAGTCTGCGACGAGCAAGGAATCCGAGCTATGCGTGCGGCGGCCGCGGCCTCGCTATCTGATCACATGGGTCCCATAAAACGGCGAGATTAAACTCGCATTAGCCCGCCTTCTAGAGGTCAGTCATTATGTGGGGCGAGAGAGAGAGAGAGAGAGTAAGATGCGCACATGCAGTTAGGCGACCGGCAATGCTAGGAGGTGGTGGTGGCATGTGGGGGTGGTGGTGGATAAGGTCTAGAAGATGCGCCTATGACGGGAACAATCCCCATGATCGCCCGCCCTGTGACCGCCCGGCCTGACCGCCAGCCCGCCCTCCGGCTTGTAGACAGGTGTGGTCATCACGTGTGACCCACATGTGTTTAGTGAAGTGTGGTGTGGCGTGGTGTGGTGTGGTGTAGTGTTGTGTTGTGTTGTGTTGTGTGGTGTTGTGTAGTGTAGTGTAGTGTAGTGTAGTGTAGCGTAGTGTAGCGTAGTGTAGCGTAGCGTAGCGTCGCGTAGCGTAATGTAGCGTGGCGCGGCGCGGTGTAATGTAGTGTAGTGTAGTGTAGTGTAGTGTAGTGTAGTGTAGTGTAGCGTAGCGTAGCGTAGCGTAATGTAGCGTGGCGCGGTGCGGTGCGGTGCGGTGCGGTGCGGTGCGGTGCGGTGCGGTGCGGTGCGGTGCGGTGCGGTGCGGTGCGGTGCGGTGCGGTGCGGTGCGGTGCGGTGCGGCGCGGTGCGGTGCGGTGCGGTATACGTATGCGTGCACGTGCTAGTGTACGTGAGCGGGCGCGTATGCATCAGTCAGCGAGTAATGAACGACTTAAAATCTCTCGTAACCACTTTGTTCTTACATCGTGTTACCATGTCGTGACTCGCCGCAAGAGGGAGTGGCAGGTGACGGTAGGCCGGCTCTGGACAGCTGACCCGTGACGGCAGCGCCGCCGTTAAGCTGCCGTCCCAGCGTGATATACGACGTCGGCAGCGGCGATAAAGCGTAATTTTAATCAAAACCAATTTTAATAACGATTATTATTAAATCATTACGACGTGGGCGATCGGCCGCCGAACTACCGCGCTCGACGCGCGCTGCGGGCAAATTGCATGGAAATCACACGCGCATTCCCGGTCATAAATATTCAAAATATGCGCGCCCAAGTTAATATAGCATAAAAGCTCTTTCGCGATACAGCGATCGCGTGGGGCGGGCGGGCAAGCACTCGAGCACGCTCGCTCGGTCTATCGGCGCGCTGCAACTTTCGTTTAGCTCCCATTAGCTCCCGCGAGGGGGCTGGCGCATGCGCACACTGCTACCGTACCGCCACTGCAGCGCATGTAAACGCGATGTTTCCGCGTGCGCTAGGTAGGGTGGGATGAGGAGAGGAGGGGAGGGGATGAGTCGAGCACTGATGCTACTATAGACGTACAGCATGTTCGCCACGACGACATGTAAAACGCGCATCGCAACCAGGCATCGCCGGCATCATGCACCTTTGGCCTTATTTCGGCGGCGTGACGCCACGCGGGCCACTTGTGTATGTGTGTGTGTGTGTGTGTGTGTGTGTGTGTGTGTGTGTGTGTGTGTGTGTGTGTGTGTGTGTGTGTG
>NW_014578212.1:64894-67859 GCF_000485595.1 Priapulus caudatus
CTAGACCTTATCCACCACCACCCCCACATGCCACCACCACCTCCTAGCATTGCCGGTCGCCTAACTGCATGTGCGCATCTTACTCTCTCTCTCTCTCTCTCTCTCTCTCTCTCTCTCTCTCTCGCGGGTGCGTTTCTTCATCCGCTTCTAGCGACGATTTCGCATCATAAAAGAACATCTGCCCCGGACTGGTGACCAGGATAAAACATTGAATACGCGCGCACGCGCGGCAACGTGGAAAACACCAGGGCAGAGCCATTACGTGTGTCGCGCGGGCGCGCAACGGGGATTGCTAGCTCGCAAACGGCTTTAGGCGAATCTATTTTTTGTTTGTGTCCGTGCGTGCGCGCACGGTGCGTGAGCACAGATAAGAAAGAATAGGTGGGTCGCTTACAACAAAAGAGCATTAGTCTGCGTTGTTGCGCACTGTGTTGGCAGCACCGTGCACTTTTGTTCGAAAATGGCGAACGGGACGGAGAGGTTTGGCTTTTTGATTTGTTGCGGAGCGGGGCAAGGGTGTGCGCGGGGTGACTCGGCCGTGTAACAATGCACGGTAAACGGCTAGAATCTTCCGACGTTGTGACATCTGTCGGGTCGCATATGTGCCGACACGAGATTTCGCTCCGATAGCGATTCGGCTACCGTCCGCGCGCCGTGTACAGCTCTCACGGGGCGCGACCCAATAGAGCATCTAGACGCGTTCGCGTTCTTCTCTCTACATGAAGAATAAGCAAAAATAAAGCAACAGTAGCGTGTTCGCCTGTGCGTTTTTGCTGCGGAGTTTTTCGGTGCACAAGAATTGTACGAAAATGTTTACAGCGTTGCGTTTTTTCTCTGTCGCTGTCTCTGTCGCTCTCGCTTCCTCTTTCTATCATTCTCCTTCTCTCTCTTTCTTTCTCGGTCTCTTTCTATTTCTCTTTTTGTATTGTTCTTTGTTGTCGTCTTACATTCTTTCTCTTGTTGTCTCTCTCGCGCGCGAGTTCTCTCTCTCTCTCTCTCTCTTTCTCTCTCTCCCTCTCTCCCTCTCTCTGTCTTTCTCTCCCTCTCTCTCTCTCTCCCCCTCTCTCTCTGTCTTTCCTTCTCCCCCTCCCTCTGTTTCTCTATTCCTATCCGTTGACTGTGTTTCTCATTTTCTTTATCTCGTTACCCCTTCTCTTTCGCTCTTGCTCTGTCTTCCCCTTTTCTCTCGTTCGTTCTATTATTATTGGAGCTGCTAGCACGTTATTTTATCTTAACCGCAGCGCCTCTCCTGATAACGACTCGATCTCACAATGTTCTCTCTTCGTTCTGTCCTTTCGCAGGTGCACGAACTGTGTGATAACTTCTGCCAAAGGTACATCAACTGTCTCAAGGGCAAGATGCCCATCGACCTGGTGATCGACGAGAGCAGAGAGGGCAGCAGCAGCGGCGCCGAGGGCGGCGGCGGCGGCCGCAGCAAGAGCGTCGGCAGCGACGACGACGGCTACTCGCGCGACACGCCCGGCAGCGTGCAGTCGCGACCCGACCCGCTGGTGAGTGATGACCACTTGTTCACGACGCCGCCAGGAGGCCCCAAGTCGTATCCGCTGGTGAGTGAGCGCTTGTTTCTCTTACCCTCCATCCTCCACACACACGCGCACTCCCGCCGGGAAACGAACGCGGGCAGGGGCTATGGTCCTCGCTAGCGGAGGGGGTTGCTTTTTTATGGCGCCTTTTGGCGGCGTCCACGCTCGCAACTCGCTGGTGAATACGATACTTCTTAACGAAGCCCTCTTGTGGCATCTAGTGTGAGTAGGGGTGGGGTAGTCTCATCACCATTGAGAGTGAATACGTCGCAGCGTGGGTTGTTCAGCTTTGATTAGCTCTTTCTGTTACCAGAGAGTATTCTGTGGCGTGGCAGCGAGGGGCGACACGGGTATAGAGCTAAGCTGTGAGATGCGAGTTCGTACCGGTCCATGATGAAGTGGTGGTCGGTGGGAGAGTCGGCATGCTGGCGCAGACGTTAGCGTAACGTGTCAGACGATGTTAATCAATGCACACTGATGCCTTGAACGACCAGACAGCATTTACACGCTTAGAAGCTCAGCGTTTGCATGCCATATACCCTGTCGTTAAGCCACTAACTCCCATCCTCGTAGATGTGGTTGGAATGCATCCGGCCCATCGTTCCACTCGACTATCAGCGCTAGCATATACCAGGGGTTAATAATGACAAATTATTATTGTATTTATTATTGTAGTCATATTTGTAATTATTAACCCCCTGATATGCGGGGCGCGAGCATACCTGCCCACTGTCCTCGTGTTGATCAGACCCCCCCCCCCTTCTCCGCCTATTGCCTAGCTCACCGTTTGGTCAGCCACGCTAGGCATTGCAGCGAACATGTGGACAGTGATTGCGAATGTGAATTTGTGGCGGCGTGTACAACCCGAGTGTGTGTCTCACAGGAGTCGTACATCAGCCTGGCTGTAGTCGTATCCATGGTCGGCTACACGAGCTATACTGCACCACTGCTACTCGCCGTCGTGTCGTCGCTAGGGCGAGGGTGAGAGTGCGAGATAAGGTTATGCGTCGGGTTACGCGTAATACTAGTCATAATTCTGGTAATAGGGAATGCTTTTTGGGGTTAGGGGAATAAGTGGAAGGGTAGATCACTGGTAAATATGTTGTAGCGTTGGGATCTACCTCTTGCTCCGTTATCCACTGACCACTGTTACGTCATCTTCTGACCGCTGCTACGTCATCGCTTGACCGCCGCTACGTCATTATTTGACCGCCGCTACGTCATCATCTGACCGCCGCCACGTCATCATCTGACCGCCGCTACGTCATCATCTGACCGCCGCCACGTCATCATCCGACCGCCGCTACGTCATCATTTGACCGCCGCCACGTCATCATCCGACCGCCGCCACGTCATCATCTGACCGCCGCCACGTCATCATCCGACCGCCGCCACGTCATCATCTGACCGCCGCCACGTCA
>NW_014578212.1:69878-73696 GCF_000485595.1 Priapulus caudatus
GGCTGTGAGACATGGGTGCGTTTCCTGCGAAGCTGCGTATCCCGGTTACAGTTCCGACCCTTCCGCACGCACCCACCCCATCTCCTCACACACTCGTTCCGTATCTTTATACCTCACACAATCGATCAACGCGGATTAAAATTTACTCACAAAAGCCAGCTCTCTAATTCAGGCACAGGAGCCATGCGTCAAGTGGGTGTGTGCCTGTCGTGTCGTGTGCGGGTTGCGGTTGTCGTGCGTGCGTATGCGCGTGTGTGTGCCGCGCGTGTGCGTGTGGATGCTGGGCGCCGCGCGTGCGTGCGTGTGCGTGCGTGACGGTGTGTATGTGTAGTGCATGTACCGGCGCGTGAGCTTGTCTTGCGTGCGTGTGTGAGCTTGTCTAGTGCGTGCGCGTGTGATGCGTGCGTGCGCACACGTTGCCCTCGTCTCAAGCCGTCTCGCTGGACGAACAACGGAGCTCAGGCCGCCGCCAGCCATGTACGGTCAATGTGGGCAACGCGCGGAACACATATAGCTTCACAGAGCCACCCACGCCGGTCGCACTGATTTCTCAGCATAACCCTACAACGCACGCGAGCGCTAATTCGGCAAGGGCCGGCCGCGCTTTATTCCGTATATATTTTTTCGCCGGACGTGTAGAGGAATTTAGCAGCTTACGGTCCTTACTCGCCTTGCATCTTAGAAGCTTAGAGTTCAGAGGGTTTTTCACACACACATGCACACGACACACACACACACACACATAACACACACACACACACACATGCAGCACAACACCACACACACACACACATAGCACACGGACACACACACACACATACACACACACACACACACACACACACACACTTACACACACACACACACACACACACATACATACAAACACACACACACACACACACACACAACACACACACACACACACACACACACACACACACACACACACACACACACACACACGGCTAAACGGCTGTACACACGCGCTTGTTGTCGGGGAGATCTCTACGACTGGACTGCTGCCCTTGAATGCACACTCCGCTCGCCAAAAACACTCTACATACAGAGAGAAGACTTTTTCTACGCCTGTCGCAGATAAAACACCCGCCACAACACACATGTTCATCCGCCGCATGTATACACCCGCATGGCGCGCACGCACACACCCACAGATGGACAAACACACACACGCGCGCGCGCCACGCACGCACGCAGGACACGCACATGCGCATACACACTTGCACACACATATACACACATACGCGCACGCCTTCGTACTCCACATCGACACATACCACGCACACACACACGTACACGCACTCGCATTCGCACAGCGCACAGTACACGCACACACACGGTATACACGCCACGGCACAGCATCACACACACGACACCACACACCACACACACACACACACACACACACACAAACACACACACACACACACACACACACCATCGCACACACCAGCATACACACGCACGCACGCACGCACGCCACGCACGGCACGGCGCATACACACGCACACACACACACACACACACACACACACACACACACAAACACACACACATGGCCGTCGTCGCTTCTCCTGCGGACAATGTGCGCTGACCCCGACCCGCGCACCGACTCGCTACAACTTCGCGAAATCGCAATTTGAAAGGAATTTTTCGCGTCGGCCGCACGAGAGTAGCTTATCGCCGCGTTAATCCGCGTAAGCCGCTCCGCGCACCGGCACGCCCCCCGGCGGCAACGCAGCCGCACGCGGCGTCAGCGACAATGGCGCCGCCCGCCGCGCGCGGAGGCATTGTGCGCCCGGTGACCGGCAGCGCCGCGGTTGCGCTTTTTAAAATTTTAACCACCGTCGCGGGGAAAGAGCGGCGCGCGAATTATCGCTGCTGGATTCCAATAACGCGCGCGCGAGGAGAGAAAGAGGGAGGGAAGAGGGGAGGGGGAATCTACTCTCTTATCGGTGGGTGGGGTGGGTGGCCTGCTGCTGTTGATGCTGCTGCTGGTGGTTGCTCATTTGCAAGCCTTACGTAAACGCTAGACACCTGTACGTGATTATAGGGCCGGATGCCTTGTGCGGTGCCATATATTCGACCAGGCTGGGCGGTCTCGAGGCTCTGGCTTCACCGAGGATCGAACTAGGCTCCACACTTGTCTGAACCAAATTTCATCCAGGCTTGAACCAGGCTTAATCCGGGTTTCAGTTAGACTTGAACAAGGGTTGAATTAGACTGCGGCTAAGCTTGAACCAGGGTTGAATTAGACTCCAGCTAGGCTTGAACCAGGGTTGAATTAGACCTCAGCTAGGCTTGAACCAGGGTTAAATTAGACTCCATCTAGGCTTGAGATGGACGGACCGATGGACCGACGGACGGACCTGTCAGATGGATGGACGGACAGACTGAGGAACGGGCGGACGAACGGGCGGACGGACGGACGGACGGACGGACGGTCGGACGGACGGACGGACGGACGGACGGACGGACGGACGGACGGACGGACGGACGGACGGACAGACGGACGGACGGGTGGGTGGGTGGACGGACGGACGGACGGACGGACGGTCGGACGGACGGACGGACGGACGGACGGACGAACGGACAGACGGACGGACGGACGGACGGACGGACGGACGGACGGACGGATGGATGGATGGACGGACGGACGGACGGACGGACGGACGGATCGATGGATGGATGTGTAACAGCTGTTTGTTCACGTAGCCAGAGCCAGAGCCAGAGACTACGGACGGACGGACGGACGGACGGATGGATGGATGGATAGCTAAAAAGAAAGAGAGAGAGAAATAAAAAGTAAGAAATAGACAAATAGAGAGATATAGACAGAGGGCGCGGAAAGGCAAGAGAAAAGATGCGAGTGTATGTAAAATAGAGAGAGGGGGAGAAACAGGCAGTCACACGCACAGAGAGATAGCGAGAGAGAGAGAGAGAGAGAGAGAGAGAGAGAGAGAGAGAGAGAGAGGGGAGACAGAGGTGAGAGACATAGAGTGAGAGACAGAGAGAGAGAAAAGGACAGAGAGAAAGAGAGGCAGAGAGAGTAAGAGAGACAGCAGAGGAGCTGGCGGAGGGGAAGGAGATGCGGCTATAGGAGATCTGCGCTGATAGTTGGCGTTCGTGACTGGCTGTCAGCCGTTCCCCCGCACTGACGTGCGCCGTCCTGACAGCTCGGCGAGCTCGTTAATTAAATTTATTTATTTAAACATGGCCGCCGCGCGCTGATCCCGCCGTACCCGTATCACTCGAACGTTATGACGTGGCGGCTTACACATGCACACTACGCCCGCTCTCGATAGGCTGGAGAGAAACATCTGTGGAGCGGAAGGTTCTCACGTTAGCTAGCTAGTAGTCTCGGCCGTGCGAAATGCCTTCGTGCTGTTTCGGTATTTTCGCGTAAGAATTTCCCGTTACGCGCGTGAAGGCGAACGGAGTCGATGACGGCGAGTGCGCATGCGCGACATAGTGGCGTATATGCTACTCCCTGCGATGAGAAGCGGAGAAGAGGCGTGAGTATGTGTGGTGCAGGCGTGAGTATGTGTGATGCAGGCGTGAGTATGTGTGGTGCAGGCGTGAGTATGTGTGATGCAGGCGTGAGTGTGTGTGGTGCAGGCGTGAGTATGTGTGGTGCAGGCGTGAGTATGTGTGATGCAGGCGTGAGTATGTGTGGTGCAGGCGTGAGTGTGTGTGATGCAGGCGTGAGTGTGTGTGATGCAGGCGTGAGTATCCAACTCTCCCGTTGGGAGAAATAGAGATAGAGCGAGAGAGAGAGAGAGAGATAGGGAGAGAGA
>NW_014578212.1:73706-88706 GCF_000485595.1 Priapulus caudatus
CGCCTCGCGTCTATCTCCGCGTACAGTATGACACCTCAGAGTCTCCAGGAGAGGGCGCTCAGGCTCAGATTGTCGTCTCAGTGCGTTTATTGGATCCTTACGTTATCATCCTGATGTGAGTGGCTTCAGGTCATCGCGGGTTTGTTTCGTCATGAGGATTTACAAAATGCGAGTAGGGCGGTAACATAAAAGGTGAGAGAGGAAGCGGTGAGAGGGTGGCTGGGGATAGGTCGTAGCCGTTTATCACGTTATTTCTTCTCTCAGCGATTGCGTCGTCCTCTCTAAAGCTTCCCGCTGGGACTTCGAGTCGCCAGTTAAACGTGCGGGATCCGGAGTTTTCAGCGAAATTTCGTCGCGACTTGAAATCTTAACTAGATTTGCACGAGGGGGCGGCTTCTCGGAGGAACGATGGTTTGAGGACTCGGCAACGTTCGTGAATGCTCGGAAAAGATCGGAGTGACGCGATTTACTCGGTCGTGTGATTTTCTTCACTTGTTGCTTTGCTGGCACGACGATTCCATAGAAGCATGAGTTAGACAGGGTTGGGGCACACCGTGCCTGAGTGTCATAGAAACAACCGGAGGAGGAGGCTTGGCTTGGGCAAGCCGTTCCTGGGTGTCATAGAAACAATGAGGACGGGACCTGGTAGGGGCAAGTCGTCTCTTGCAGCCATGGAGGCAACGGAGACGAGGGCCGGTGAGGGAAAGCCGTTCCTAGGTATCCACGGGACCAAACGAGCCTGCCGCCGTGTGGACTGTGTGACTAACCCAGGATTACCTGCGAAAATGCTACGCACACACGTGGCCACCAAATTAGCCGATATTTTGGTACAAATAATGAGAATGCTGAGCTGCTGGTGGTGAGCGTGAGTGTACGATCGGACACATAGGGGTCGTATTACACGTTGCCATGTGGGTAGAAATATGAAAGATTATTACAAATGTTGAAAGGTACGTGTGGGTGGATGTGGGAGGTTGCGTGCGCGCGCGCGCGTGCGCGTTCGTTCGGTCGCGCGTGTGTGCACAGGGGAAGAGAGCATATGCGTGCGCGCGTGTGAGAATAGAATAACGAGGTAGGGGCGTCAGTGTGCCAATGAGAGGCAGCATGAGTTACATACATTAACCGTGCAAAAAAGAGCGGGGGACAGGCGTGACAGTAGCTGAATAAAGAGGGACGCGTGTTGACTCGGGCGTGAGTGGTGACACATATGGGACATAGTAGGGACACACTTTTGGGGACGCATGGTGATCGTGAAAAGCGAGATCTATGTAAAGGGGACCGAGCATGCGTGCAGTGCATGCCGGAAATTCTAGTTCGCGTACCAACCGCATCTCGTGGCGTCGCTACCGTCGCGAGATATGTTGTCTCCCTCAGTGGCAACGTCAGTAGAACACCTCTCTCTAGTCGCAAACGCGACTGTAACTCGCCGTAGGGGTCGCATCACGACATAGCCCGCATCCCCGAGGCGGTGCCACCGGATTGCACGGGTCTCGGCAGTCGCCTCTACAATCTAAACTGGCACGGCGACGCTATCGTCGCAGATTGCACGGGCCTTGGAGGCCACGTCAGCAACCCGCAACGGCACGGCGGCGCCACCGTCGCAGATTTCACGGGCCTTGGAGGCCACGTCAGCAACCCGCAATCGCACGGGCCTTGGAGGCCACGTCAGCAACCCGCAACCGCACGGCGGCGCCACCGTCGGATGCTACACGGGCCTTTGCGGTGGCCGCGTCAGCAACCCGCAATCGCACGGCGGCGCCACTGTCGCATGCTGCACGGTGTAGCCGCCAGGTGACGTCACGAGCAGACGGAGAACGAACGGAGAGCCGACGATCATTACGGACGGCTCAGAGATGTCGGCGCGAACTCTGCGTCGCGTTTTGACAGCTCGCGCGCCAATTCCGATAATGAAACGCAAACAGTGCGGCCGACGGGAGCGTTGACAGACGCTGTCGGGAAGACAAACACGACACAACACCTGAGCAGCTAAACTGCGACGGCGCGCTGACAATGGCGTGCCTGTGTGTACGGCCGCCGATCTGAAATATAAACAAACAATTTTTACTCGCCGCAGAGAAACGCAGAGAAGACGATAGAGATTAATTGATAGATGGATGGATGGATGGATGGATGGATGGACGGACGGACGGACGCGGACGGCTACGGAACGGACGACGGACGACGAACGGACGGACGACGCGACGGACGGACGGACGGACGGTGTGGAGTGTGGACGTGACGAGGACGGAACGGAGTATCGGACGGTCGGAGGACGACGGACTGACTGGACGGACGGACGGCACGGACGCGACGGCACACGGGTGGTTCGTGGGCCGTGGACGGACTGGCACGGACGGACGGTCAACGGACGCGTCGGACGGACGGACGGACGCGACGGACGGACGATATCACGGACAGTACGCGAACGACGGTACGCGTACGGACGGACGGACGCGACCGGACCGCACGGTATGGATGGATGGACGACGGACGACGGACAGATGGCGTGGATGGATGGTATGGCATGTGTAACAGCTGTTTGTTCACGTAGCTCAGAGCCAGATGAACTACGGACGACGGACGGCATCGGCGTATGGATCGGATGCAATGGTAGCTAAAAGAAGAGAAGAGAGAAATAAAAGCGTAAGTATATATAATAGACAAATTAGATGAGACTATAGAAGACGGCGCGGAAATGGCAAGATCGAAAAGATTGCGGAGTGTTATGTAATAATAGAGAGAGGGCGGAGGAAAATCGGATCGTGGTTAGCATAGCGGTGCAGAAGAGAGATGATGTAGACGGTCGAGGAAGTGAAACAGGCAGTCACCGCCACAGAGAGATAGCGTAGAGATGAGCGCAGAGACCGACGGACGAACGAGAGCAGATGGAGACGAGATGCGATCCGGGACGACGACGAGAGAGAGGGGAGACAGAGTGCTCAGAGACATTCGACAGCTGATAGACAGAGAGAGAGAGATAAAGGCGACCAAGCAAAGAAAAGACGGCCAGAGATTAGATCGAGAGTAAGAAAGACAGCGTTAGGAGCTGGCGGCCGACGGAGGTAGGAGATGCGGGCGTTATAGGAGCAATCTGAGCCGCTGATAGGTTGGCGTTCTTGTGACTGGCTCTTCTCAGCTCCGGTTGCCCCGCCACTGGACGTGGCGCCACGTGCCCCTGACAGTCGGCTGATGCTCGTGTTAGATTATAATCTTATTTATATTTAAACATGGGCCGCCCGCCACTTGTCCTGCGCGGCGCCGCTACCCGCTTATCAGCTTCTTAACGTTTATGAACGTGGCGGCTTACACATGCCCACTTATGCTACGCCCGCTCTCGATAGGCTGCGATGAGAAACATCTGTGGAGCGGAAGCTTTCTCACGTTAGGCTAGTAAGTAGTCTGCGGGCCGTGCGAATCATGAGCCTTTTCGCCTGCTGTTTCGGTACTTTCTCGCGTCAAAATTTCCCGGTTTACCTCGTACGGAAGGCGAACGGGGCCGACTGCGCCGGGTCGCATCCGAGGCTGGCTAACTCGGGCGCAGTCAGGATGACGGCGAGTGCGCGCGATGCGCGACATAGTTGGGCTATATGCTAACTCCCTCGATGACGAAGTGCGAGCGAGCGAACATATGTCTGCTGGAAGTCTAGCGGAGTATGTGTGGTGCGAGGCGCGGATGTATGTGTGCTGCACGGCGTGAGTATGTGTGGTGCAGGGTGAGGTAGTGGTGTTGATGGCAGGCGGTGAGTATGTGTTGCATTGCAGGCCTGTGACTGTATGTGTGATGCAAGGCGTGAGTACTGTGTTGGTGCAGGCCGTGAGTATATTGATGTGGGGTGCAAGCTGTGTCAGTATGTGTGATGCAGGCTGTGAGTATGCTCCCTGTTGATGCGCAGGCGTGAGTATCGTGGTGGTGCAGCCTGTGAGTATGTGTGATGCGAGGGGCAGGCGAGCGCACGGCGGCACGCGAGCGGGCAGGAAGGCGCGTGAGCTATGTGTGGTGCAGGCGTGCTAGTATGTGTGATTGCGGCGGTGAGTGATTGTGCGTGCAAGCGTGAGTATGTTGTGGATGCAGGCGTGAGTATGTGTGCAGGCGTGAGATATGTGTGATTGAGGCGTGAGTATGTGTGTGGGTGGCATGGCGTGAGTATTGTGTGGTGCAGGCGTGAGTATGTGTGCATGCAGGCGTGGCAGTATGTCTGGGCTTGCAAAGCGTGGAGTATGTTGTGGGTGCTCAGGCGTGGAGTATTTGTGTGTGACAGGCGTGAGTACTGTGTGGTGGCATGGCTCGTGAGTACTGTCGTGGTGCATGGCGTGAGTATTGTGGTGGCTGCAGGCCGTTGACCGCTACTGTTGCTGCCGTGCAGGCGTGATGTTATGTGTGATGCGATGCGGGTCGATGTTATTGCTGTGATGCAGGCGGTGGCAGTATGTGTGATGACAGGCGTGAGTATGTTGGTGGCCTGCAGGCGTGAGTATGCTGGCGGTTGCAGCGCCGTGAGTACTCCTTGTTGATGCTGAGGCGTCCGGGCTGAGTATTCCAACTCTCCGTTGAAGAAATAGAGATAGAGCGAGGAGATGAGAGAGGATGAGCGATAGCTGAGAGTGAGAGGAAGTATGAGCAGAGAGGAGACGGGAACCAGAGTTAGAGGGAGAGAGAGCAAGAACTGAGAGACAAGAGACGAGAGACGCAGAGAGAGAGAGTGTGTGTGGTGTGCTGTGTGTGTGTGTGTGTCGTGTTGCTTGTGTGTGTGTGAGCACGAGCAGATGAGATAAACAAGCGATGGAGAGGAATGCGGGGAGAAACGAATAGGAGGGGTAATAGGGTAGAGACGGTACACGTGGGCTGAGAGAGAGAGAGACGAGAGGAGACTTGCGAAGAGAGGAGAGAGAGGAACGGGTGTAGAGAGCAGGTCAGATAGAGGTAGACAAGGCGTCAGAGAGAATTGGGAAAACAAATAGGCAGAGAGGATGGCGGTAGAGAATCACCTTTGTAGCAGTCCCTAATTCGCTTTGCGATTCGTGCGCGCCATCGTGTCGGGGGTTGGCGTTTGCGGGTGGGGCGGGGGGGTGGACATGGGTCTTGCGTGTTCCTCCGAGCGTCGAATATCGGCTTACTAGTCCGACGCTCTCCGCCACGCACCCACCCCATCTCCTCACACCACTCGTTCGTATTCTACTCAACACAATGCGATCAAGCCGGATTATAATTCTACTCCACAAAAGCCATGCTGCTCTCTAATTCCAGCAGCCAGGAGGCCATTGGTTTCAAGTGCGGTGTGTGTGTGGTGTGTGTGCGTGTGTGCGGGTGTCGTGCTGTGCGTATGCGCGTGTGGTGGTGCGCCAGTGCTGCGTCGTGGATGCTCCCCTACAAGGCGTGCGCAGCGTTGCGTGCGTGCGGTGGTGCGTGCTGTGCACGTGTGTATGTGTGTGCAACTGTAACCTGGGCCTGCTGAGCTTGTCTGCCGTGGCGTGTGTGAGCTTGTCTGCGTGTCGTGCGCGGTGTGTGCTGGTGCGTAGATGCGCGGCACCGTTGCCCTCGCTCTCAAGTGCCGTCTCGCTGGGACGAATACAACGGAGCCTCCCAGACCGCCGCTCAGCATGTAAGTGGTCACATGCTGGTGCAACGGGCGGACGACACAATATAGCCTCACAGTAGCTTCACCCACGCGCGGTCGCTGTGATTTCTCAGCATAACGCCTTACTAAACGCACGCGGCGCTAATCTCCGGCCAAGGGCGGCCGCGCGGTTTATTCCGTGTACTAATATTTTTTTCGCCGGTTCACGTGTTATGAGGGATTTTCAGCCAGTTCCACGGTGCCTTATCTTGCCATCTTATATGAAGGTTTAGATGTCAGAGGCGGTTTTTTTCACAGCACAGCACATGCCACACGGAAACACAACACACACAGCACACACACACAGCGCACACATCACACACACATTGCGACACACACACCACCACACAATCACACACACATGCACACGGACACACACAGGAGCGCACACATACACGGGGACACACCACACCGCACAACACACACACATACACACACACACACACACACCTAGCACATACATACAACACACACAGCACACACACAACACGAGAGCACACACACAGCACCCACACACACTACACGCCAACGCGTACACAACGCGCTTGTTTCGGGCGCTCTCTCTCTCACTGGGAGCTGACTGCCCTTGAATGCAGCCTCCCGCTTCCGCCAACAAACACTCTCTTACACTACAGACAGACAGACTTTGTTTGCTACGCGCTAGTCGCAGATTAACACCGCCCGCCACAAACACTAAGCATAGTTCATCCGCGCATGTCATACAGCCGCATGCGCGCCGCACTGCACACACCCACATATGGACAAGACACACCGAGGCCGCCGGCTCGCGCACGCACGCACGCAACACGCACATGGGTAACACATGCACACACATATTACACACATTTACGCGCACTGCTTCTCGTACTCGCACATCGCGCGAACACCATACACGCACACACACAGTACACGCACTCGCGCATTGCGTCACCATGCGCACCATAACTACTCACACACTACACTGTATACACGCACGACGACAGGCCGACACACGACACACTGACCACGACACCGACACACACACGAGCACACACACACACCACCGAGTACACACGCCTACGCTACGCACGCAGCGCGCACGCACGCACTCACGCGCATACAAGCACTCTCGCAGCACACACACACACACCGGGACACACGACACACCACGCAGCACACACATAACAACACACATGGCCGCTCGTCGTTCTCCTGCGACAACTCGTGCGCTGACACCCCGACCCGCGCACCTCGACTCGCTACCACTTTCGCGAAATCGCAGATTCTGAAAAGGATATTTTTGCGGCCGTCGGCCGCGCGTGAGAGTAGCTTTAGTCGCGCGGCGTTAATCCGCGTAAGCCGCTCGCGCGCACCGGCACGCCCCGGGCCGGGCAACGGCAGCCGCCCTCACGCGGGCGGTGGTCGTCAGCCGACATTGGCGCGCCGCTGGCGCCGCGCAGGCATTGTGCCGGCCCGGTGGCGACCGCAGCGCGTGTGTGGTTGCGCTTTTAAAATTCTTTAGACCACCCGTCGCGGGAAGAGCGGGCGCGCGAAATTATCGCGCGTGCTGAGTGCGGCGCGCGCAAGTAACGCTGCGGCGGATGGCAGAGAGAAAAGAGGGAGGAAGAGGGAGGGGGGAATCTTTACTCTCTTATCGGTTGGGTGGGGGTTTGGGTGGCCCTGCTGCTGTTGATTGCTGCTGCTGGTGGTTGCTCAATTTGCCAATGCCTTACGTAAACGCTAGACACCGTGCTAACGTGATTATATGGGCCGGGATTTCCATTGTTCGGTGCCTACATATTCGACCAGGCTGGGCGGTCTCGACGGCTCTTGGTTCACCCGAGAGTCGAACTAGTGCGTGCGAGCGACTTGTCTGATACCAAATTTTCATCCAGGCCTTTGAACCAGGGACCTTAATCCGGGTTTCAGTTAGACTTGAACAAGGGTTGAATTCGACTTGTCTGCTAAGGCCTGTGAACCAGCTGGTGCCTTGCGAGATTAGACTCAGTTAGTGCGTCCTCGAACCAGCGTGTTGAATTAGTGAGCTCACGCCTAAGGCCCGTTGAACCGGAGGGTTGAATTAGACATCAGCTAGGCTTGAACCAGGGTTGAATTAGACTACAGCTAGGCTTGAACCAGGGTTGAATTAGACTTCGACCAAGCTCCATCTAGGGTTGAATTATAGGCTCCAACAGTTTGAAAGTTTGAATAAGCCTCCATCTAGGCTTGAATCACTTTAGAATTAGACTTAAGCGTGCGATGAGCTTGGCATCATCCAAACATCAACGAGGCCAACGCAAGGCTTCAACCATGCTTCCCTCGGACCTTGTTTATAACCCGTTCATCCCGAAGCTAGCTGGTAGCACCATCGTAGACGCACGCCCTTCAATCGAGGCTGTCACCTTATTGCTACTATCCAGTCCACGACCACCAGCAGCCTCTTTACTCTTTGCTAACAGCGCACATGCGCAGGCAGGCTGCGGCGGCAGCGGCAGCGTTGAGCGTACAACAACGCGACACAATGGAGGCGAGAAATTCGCTGCCATTTCACAGCCGGCCATTGTCGTCGCTTTTAAAACCGGACGCCGGCGCAAGGCGCCCGAATTCACGCGCAAACTCCAATTTTCGCAGCGCCGCGCTTACAGAGCGTGCATACGGCCGCCGTCGTCCGCAAGCAATTTGCCTACGACGTGCCGTCGTGCCGTCACCATCGCTGTGTGCCGTAATGAAACCCATTACCTGAGCCGTCGGCAGCGGCGGCCCTGCGCGACGGCGCGGGCGCGAAAAGTGCAGCGAGTGGATTACAAAGCAGCTGGCGAATTTGAATTTACTTAAAAATTAACGCAGTCAGTGGCGGCGGCGGCGGCGGCGGCGGCGGCGGCGGCGGCGTACGCGGCTCAATTCGGTAGCGGCTGCGCTTTTTGCTGCCAGCCTGCCTGGCTGGCTGGCTGCTTGCTACTGGATGCAACATCTGTGTATGCAGGCTATAGCCGTGCGCGTATAGCACTAGCTCTTATCGGGCAGTCGTGATTACTGACCTGTTTTTTTTCTTTCTCTCCCTCTCGCTCCGTCTTTCTCTCTCTCCCCCTCTCTCTCTCTCCGTCTCTCTCTCTCTCTCTCTCTCTCTCTCTCTCTCTCTCTCTCTTTCGTTCCTACGGAGTAATCTCCTTTTCGAGCTTATCTCAACTTTTCATCTTTAACGAGAAAACCAGATTTTTCGCTCGCGAGCAAGCAGCACCTGTCGATTCATGCGGCAGAGACGCAGGCGGGACCGCCCGTGAGTGCTGCGCACCCTGGCGTGTGTGTGTGTGTACGCGCCTCCCCTCGCGCTGCCTCTTCTTCTCTCATTCACTCACGCCGCGAGAAACAGCTGCGAGGGAAACGAAGCGAGAGTAACAAAATAAATACCGAAATTTAACCTTCGGCCCGTGCCGGTGTCTGTGTCTGTGTGTGTACGGCGATGGAATAATTTTAATATATATATGAGAAAAGCAGTGTTTAATCTTCCCCTACTGCCATTTCCTGTGTTCTTTTACCTCGGTTATGTAAACTGATTCATGTTCACTTACTACGGTAAGCATGTCGTGGATGCCGCTACTACACATGATACCGACTAAAATTAATGTGTTTATGAGTATATGAGTATATAGTATATGAGTACATGATTATATGAGTATATATAGTGTATGTATGTGTATATGACGTGTAAATGAGTATGCTATGCGCGTAGTGTCGAAACCGCGTGCAAATTCTAGAAATTACAATCTCTAACTAAAATCGGCAGTTCTACATCTACGAATCCAAATTTTTCGTGTAAAATCAAAATCGATTGAAACTTCCCGTCCTGTTTTGCACAAAAAAGCGGAAACCGGCGATGATTTTCTGCATGTACCATAGAGGGCGGATATGGTGTTAGGTAGCTGAACGTGTTGTTTCTCATTCACCCAGCTCGGAATATCTTTGGATTCTCCTTGGAATTCTCGGTATATAACCATGTGGTTGAATGCTGCTGCGGAGACTGATCTGTATATATGCCCCCGTGTCGCTAGCCCGGGCCGCCTCTTCCAACATATCGAAATTCTTGAATCGGTTTCAGATATATGCGCAACAGTTCTCGAGTTACGAACGAACCGGACTCAAACATGTTTGTTCATCGGGCTCCGATAGCGTGCGAGAGCTCGGAGCTCGAAACATCGCTATACTGGAAGAAAAGGAGAAGGAAGAGAGAGAGAGAGAGAGAGTGCAAAAGAGAGAGATGGGAGGGAGAGAAAAGAAAAAAGAAAGAAAGAAAGAAGAGAACCAGAGGGAGAGAAAGAGAACGAGAGAGATGGGGAAGAAAAGAGAGCTAGCGCGCCTGGAATTCGCGCATGTCGTTGCCACGTGCTTCGCGGTTGCGCCCGCACTCACGAATGTCGTGCATTCAATATAATAGCGCCCTCTCATAATGCAGCGTAACGCAACGCAATCTAACGCGTTGCGACGTCAAGGCTCAATAGTCGCGAATCAAGCTATTCGTGGAGGCTTGAGATCAACTCTATATACGAGCACATCCGCGCACTCATACCGGGCGTACATGCATCTACAGCGTGTCATCACCACGCACGCTACAGTGCGTCGCAGCATAGTGCGCCCACAAACGCACCTCCCTTTCGCCCCCGTTATAATTAGGTGCCATCCCCCTCCAATTGGCCTCGAATTACGATCAAATTTGTTGCCAAATTTGCGCCGAGTTTCGGTGGCTGCGATTGCAACCCGTGCGCATCCACACACTCTCTCTCTCGTTCTCTCTCCTCCTCTTCTCCCTCCCTTTCCCTCTCTCTCCTTGCCTTGCTATGTAATTATCATCGCGAGATGCGGTGTTGCGTGCATGTGCGGCCATTGTGCGGCCCGACGCGTCATCGCCGACCCATCATGTAGTGGGTGTATCTCGCCACATCAGCCGGCAAAATGCAGGTGTGCGGCGGGCTGGCGGGCGGCAGGGCGGGAGGGCGAGGGGCGGGAGGGCGGGCGATGGGGGCATCCGCCTACATGACCGGGGAGGCTGAGGGCCATTAACGGCGTTTACGTGCGTGAGGCAAACAGGCGCTTTCTCTCTTCTTCCTCCATCTCTCTCTCTCTCTCTCTCTCTCTCTCTCTCTTTCTTTCTCTCTCTCCCTCTCTCTCTCTCGTTTTCTTTATCTCCCTCCCTTCTCTCTCTTTTGCACTCTGTTTCTTATCTTTTCCCTCTCCCTCCCTTCCTTCCTCTCACCGCCCTCCTCTCTCTCGCTATCTCTCTGCACCATGCCGCGTTCGTAACGGTGGCGGTAACAGCGGAGCTATAATTGGCCATATACCTGTGTGTATGTCGGCATGCGGGATCTTGTAGGGTTGACAGCGCCTTGTGTGTGTATGGGGGGTGAGAGAAGTCGTGTGTTGGAGGGGAGGGAGTGAGACACAGATATAGAGATATAGAGATATAGAAATGAAGTCAGGGAGGGAGAGATGGGAGAGAGAGGGAGCGGGAGAGAATGAAAGGCAGAGGGCGAGGAAGAATCAGGGGAAGATGCAGCGGACGAGGGAGAAGGAGAGGTAGACTGTGATGAGGAGGGTAAGACAGAGGGAGAGGTAGAGAGACAGAGACAGACAGCCAGACAGCCAGACAGACAGACAGACAAACAGACAGACAGACAGACAGACAGACAGACAGACAGACAGACAGACAGACAGGCAGACATACAGACAGACAGAGAACGAGAGAGAGACAGAGAGAGACGGGGGAGAGAGATGAGGGATGCGAGAAAGTAAGTGTGAGAGAGAGAGAGAGAGAGAGAGAGAGAGAGAGAGAGAGAGAGAGAGAGAGAGATTATTGCCACCCGCACCATGTTTCTATGGTAACACATCTGGCGGCACAATTTAGGAAAGGCGTGGATTTATTTTTATTGTACATTAATTGGCGGTATTTCGGATTTTGGAACACGTGTAAGGCGGGATCGAGTGGGGTGGACTTGCTGAGGCAAGCACCTCGCAGTGAGGCACGGACGGAAACTAAAATATTAGAGGATTTTCGTCAAACAAATGCCGTTAGCGTACTTTACGCAAGATGGCTGCGTATGGGCCACGGGGCATGTGTCACGCTTATTATATACCCACTCCTATCTGATCGCGATATTTGGCGCGTATTTGTGCAAGGTACACACTTGGAATTGATACACTTAATGCTAATTCTTTGGATTCGGTTAGGAGCCGAGGGCGCATCAGCCATGTTGTTGGTTGAAGTCACGTGTTCTAGCCGATGTCTGCTCGGTTTCCCTTTGCGACATCGACAAGTGAAATTACGTGATAATGTGCAGTTCCGGAGCGCGATGCGACTTATTGATGGAAATTATTGATGGATTATTGATTGAAAGTGACAATTAATACATTGATTTTAGACCGAATCGTGGCTTGAAATCTAGCCGTTAAATGGACAGTGAACCTAGTTCGAATAGAAGACAGTTCAACCCGGTGCTTCCGATTTTCGCTATGAGAATTTCGAGAAATTGGTACAGTGTTCGTCCGATTAAGATAGCAGTTCTTAATTAAATTAAATGAATTTATCTAATTAAACGTCAAGTTAACAAATGCAAAATTTACGCGAAAAAGGGGAGTTTTAAAATATTAAAATCAAATTATGCCAATGTTTTTGATATCTTCATGTTTTCGTCTCCTGTGAAATATTAGAATTATTTGCTACAGTTATACATGCTTTAGTATTATACATATTACATACTAGCATCATACAGAGCATAAAGGATCTATACTGTGTGTCTACCCTCGTTCCAGAATCAAACAGTTGCCATTTCTCGTTTTTTGCGATTTTTCGCATGGGTTCTTTGTTAAAATTGTGCGAGTCAACGATCCTCTCACCATCTGCGCGTGTCATACACCTTGCTTGCTATATCCGGCGTAATTCGTTGACTTTATTACATTGAACACTCGGTCATGGTTTTCACGGCAGTGGCAATAATGCGTGCGCGGTTATATTATTATTACACATGCAAACGTACCACACACACGCACACCGATATGTACACATATACGCGCACGCATGCATGCACGTACATACGCACACACAAACACACACCAATATATATATATATATGTGCATGCATGTATACATCAAGCCGTAGATACATTCGTGCAGTGACATAATATACTAACGAACGAGACATCAACAGCCACAGCAGAGATCTGTGTACGCCGCGTAAACGCCGTGCTATACGCCTACATCGCCGAGGGCCTCAACAGATTTCAACGCTCCCAAAAAATTTCCCCGGTGCCGTAAAAAACGCCCGCCGCCGCCGCCGCCGCCGCCGCCGTCGCCGCCGCCGCCACCACGACGACAACCGCCACCACCACCTCCGCCACCAGCAGAATCACCCTGTCGAAATCCTCGCACACATTCTACGAATATCTACTGCCAGATGCGGGCCGCTAATGCATGCTCCAATTTGACTACAAGCGCATTGCACATTAGCGCAGCCTGCGACTCGCGGGATAAAAGCCCTATACCCCCTTAAGTCCGCGCATATGCTGCTTGGACTGCCGCTGACAATTAAGCTCTAATTAAATCAATTAATTTAACAGCCTAAGCATGCTTAGCGCTGGGAGCAGTTAGGCGAGACAAAGGCCGTAGGCTACGGGCACGGCGCATACAATGCGCTCTCCCCTGCTCCCTCCCACTCTTTCCCACTTTCTCCCGCTCTCCTCCACCTCAAATCCCTCTCGCAGCTTTACTACCGAAACCGCTACCGGCTAAACTATACGGCTGTGGATTATATCCAAATTTGTTTTTATTCACTCCTGCATGATTATATATATACGTATATAAATACATAAATAAATAAATAAATAAATAAATAAATAAATAAATAAATAAATAAATATATATACGTATCCGTGGTTGTACGTACGTTTACGCGTGCGTACGGGCGTGCGTGCGCGCGTATGTGTGCGCGTGTTTATAAAAAAGCCCGTTCTCCTTGCATGCCCACACGCTGTTACTACCGCCGCCGCCGCCGCTGTTATAATGGCGTATTGGTGCAGTAGTGGCTGCTGTCACTGCTGTGACGCCGCGCGCATAGGGGTGAGCGGGCATACACATTAAACACCGTATAATACATATTATATAATATCAGGAGTTAATAAAGACAAATAGACCCTTATATATATATATATATAAGGGACAAGCGTATAGAGTTTCGAGAGGATCGAGGAAAGGCGTAGAGGTCGAGCTATGAGTAACTTTAGGTAGAATGGAATTTATGGTAGGTTTACGGGTTGAGGACAAATCAAAGGGTTGGTTAGGAGTAAGGGTATCATTATGGTTAGGAGTAGAGGTGCAGTCCGGGTCAGGAGTCTATGTGTAGCTAGGTGTTGGGAATAAAGGTATAGCTAGGATCAGGAGTATAAGCCTAGCGATAGGGTCGAATCGGGGTTGGCATTGTTATCTTGGGTACTATACACTCTAACACCATAGTCCACGTTGTGTTAATTCTTCTGAGTCACCTTATATGAGAGCTACAGTAGTACAGTGGTTAGCGATTCCACCATTCACAGGCTGTGAGTTCAAACCGCGGCCAGGGCAGGGAAATATCTTAAGGTGTAAAAATCTTGCCCTCGACATTGCGGGCTGTGAATCCTTTCTGGCTCGGTTGACCATGTAAAATACCCGGCCCGTGTCTAGTAAGGGAGGCGGTAAAAGAACCACTGCAGACGTTAAACACTCTGGCAGTGACCATACTCTGTGTGAGTAGAGAAGCCGGCTTGGCTTAGTGTTCAAAGACTAACTAGTGAGTAAGAGTACGTGCCGGCTTGGTGTAGTGCTCTAACATTTAAAGCCGATTGTCGGGCAATACTCGTGACATTCTAGATTTTAACGATAGTCGAAGCTCTACGACGTTTCTAACAAACGCTCCCCCTTGGATCGTAAAGATTACAGGTAACTCGCGTACTCCCTGTACCTGTCCTCATTCTACTGCCCACATGGAAATCTATAGCGACCCTAACTAGCATCGAATTTCTATGGTGGCGTCGAGGCGTTGGCTTTCCGGGCAGCCTCGCCCGCGTACAGACGGAAGGCCGCGCTGACTAGTTTATGATGAGCTCGGTGCGGTCACTCCCGGCCGTGCTCGGCTTTTGTCTCCTGACGATTGTACGGGCCGCCGATCCTTGTTGTTATTGTATCGGCCTGTTTTCTTTAGAGTTTCCTTGGCCTCGTTAACTGATATACGTGTGTGTGGGTGCGTATGTGCATGGGCGTGCGTGTATGTGTATGTGAGTGTGCATATGTGTCTCACAGTGTAGCTGCATAGGCGTGCGCGGGGAGGGGGAGGGGGGGTGCGTATGTACGAGTGTGTGTGTGTACTGGCTGGCTAAAGCTTACTTT
>NW_014578212.1:91206-97012 GCF_000485595.1 Priapulus caudatus
ACCCACCACACCCGCCGTCGCTGCGTACTCCCGCGGGGCGGCTGCCGCGTTTGCGTCGCTGATGTTGGGAGTTGGTGAGGTGTAGAGTTTCGTTGCGCTGAATAGCAGACAGGTGCTAGTTGTACCCTACGAAAGATTACGTGTAGATGGGCGGTAGGCGAGTCGGCGTTGTGAATGCGAGAGAGTCGATGTGCGTGGCGACGCCAGAGCGTGGTTATGTCTAAGGGAGAGGTGTGACTGTGAGAGAGGATTGGTCGGTGGCGACGCACAGAGGCTATGGTATATGTCTAACGGGAGGAGTGTGACTGTTGAGCACGAGGCATGGTCGGTTGGCGACGCCAGAGGATGGTTATGTCTAAGGGGCAGAGTGTGACTGTGAGAGAGGATGGTGGTGGCGACGCCATGAGGATGGTTATGTCTAAGCGAGAGCTGTGACTGCCTGATGACGAGGATTGGTAGGTTGGCTTACGCCAGAGGATGCGTTATGTTCTACACGGAGAGTGCTGACTGTGATGTGAGGATGGTGGCGTGGCGACGCCAGAGTGATGCCGTTTATCTCTAATGGTAGAGTGTGACTGTGAGAGCAGGCATGGTGGTGGCGACGCCCATGAGGATGTATATGTCCCTAAGTGCAGAAGTGTTGACTCTGTGAGAGAGGATATATAGCCGTGCGCGACGCCAGAGGATGCGCTTTATGCTTCTAAGGGAGAGGTGTGACTGTGTGAGAAGAGGATAATTGTGGCGGACCGCCAGAACAGGATGTATGATCTTAAGGGAGGAGTGATGACTGTGAGAGCAGGATGGTGTTGGCGACGCCAGAGGATGGTTATGTCTAAGCGGGAGAGTGTGACGTGAGTGAAGGATGGTGGTGGCGACGCACGAGGATGGTTATGTCTAAGGGCGAGAGTGCTGACTGTGAGAAGAGGATGGGGTGGCGACGCCAGTGAGGTATGGTTATGTCTAAGGGAGAGTGTGACTGTGAGGATGAGGTATTCGCGTGGTGGTACGACGCCAGAGGATGGTATGGTCTAAGGAGCCGATGCAGTGTGGACCTGTGAGAGAGGGTAATGGTGCGACCCGCCATGAGGATGCGTTATGTCTAACGCGGCGAGAGCTAGAGAGTGTGACTGGTGAGACGAGGATAATGGTCCTGCGACGCAGAGGCAGGTATGTCTAAGGAGAGTGGCACTGTGAGTGCTGAGACGAGGATGGTGGTGGCGACGCCAGAGGATGGTTATGTCTAAGGGAGAGTGTGACTGTGAGTGGAATAGTAGACGGCTGTGCATGAGTAAGAGAAGACTGTTGTTGCTTGTAATATGTGCGGAGATTTATAGTAGTGTTAGCAACCGTTGAAAATAAGAGGACCGCGAAAGGATAGGGCAAAAAGGACGTCTTGGTTAGATACATTGGCACAGAAAGAATGCTAGAAGGAAGAAATCGACTGCGATAAAAAATAATAGCAGCGGCATGTGGTTAGCCGAGAGATGCCGTAGAGATCAGACAGATCTATTCTCACTGATCCACGTGAAGTGACACATCTCAGTATCTCCCAGTCGATGCCTCCTTAATTAAAATTAAAATCGGAGAAAGGAAAGCTATTTGAAAGTCGAATGAAGGAGAAGAGAGGTGGTTTGGAAGGGGGGGGGATTCCTGACTCGATCCGAGGCAAAATCTCTCAGCTAACGAAAGATATACTCAAAAGTAAAGATTTTGTCGGAGAAAGGTTTTCTGTAAAGCGCGGATTCTCTGAAGGGTAATGGCCTGCATTGTCGCGCCCGTGACCGTGGCGTAGGAAGGTGAATGCGGGATCCTCGTCTCCTCGACTGATGATGAAGCCCAGGCAGATGTTGCCAAGACCCTCATCCTCATCCCTCATCCCTCATCCTCTCTGAATCGCACTTTCTCTCCCTTTCTCACTTTCCCTCTCTTTCTCATCCCCTTCTCTCACATCACAAATACCTTCCCCTGCTTCTCTCTCTTTCTCTCTCTCCCCCTCTCCCATCCCACCCTCTCCTCATCAGCGCGGCGCTCTTTTAAGTCGATCCATTTACCCGTCTTTCTCCCTCTCCTCGTCAACTCGCAAACGCGCCTATATACTTTGCGTATATATATATATTCAGACATATAATATGTACATAAATAAATATAATATATATATATAACCGCCGCCCCTCAGTAGATTCCATGCGGTCAAGAAGATGACTCAGCTCCTATCTGACGGACCGAAGAGAAGCTCCGCCACGAAACAGTTTACAGTAGCCGCGGGCGATGTTTGTCGTTCTGCGGAATTGATACTCCACCATCGCATCCATCGCTCCTCCTCGCCCCCTCCCTCCTCCTCCCTCCTCTGCCTCCTCTCTCCTCTCCTCCTCCTCCTCCTCCTCTCTAACCTCCCTCCTCATCCATCTCATTCTCCTCATCCCCTCCTCCTCCTCCTCCCTCCTCCTCCTCCTCCTCTCTCTCCTCTTTCCCTCCTCCTCTTCCTTCTCCGCCTTCCCCCCTCATCCTTCTCCTCTTTTTCCTCCCCTTCGCTCTTTTTCTTTCTTTGCCTCCTCCTCCCCCTCCTCCTGATCCTATCTCCTCCTCTTCCTCGCCTTCGCCTCCTTATTCTCCCTTCTCCTCCCTCTTCTTGTTCGTCCGCCTTCGCCTCCTCCTCTTCTCCTCCTCTTCCCTCCCTCCTCTGTTCCCCGACTGTCGCCTCCTCCTCCTCCTCCCGCCCTCCTCCTCCTCCTCTCTCCGCCCCCCGCCCCCCCCCGATCCTCCTCCTTAAACATGCGGACTCCTAATTTCGCTACTCCTCGCTCCTCATCATGTCTCCTCTCTGCCTCCTCTCCCCTCTTCCTCCTCCTCCTGCGGGGTCCTCTACTCCGTCCCTCCTCCTCATGTGGGCTTCCGAGTGGTCTCCTTTTTCTTTCCATAACGCGCCTTCGCTTCTTTCTTCTTCTCTTTCTCCTCCTCCCGCTTCCTCCTGATCCCTTCTTCTCATCTTCGCTCACGCCTTCGCATTCTTATTACTCACTTCTCTCCTCCTCTTCCCTCCGCCTCTCGCTCCTCCTCCTCCATCCTCCTCCTTCTCCTCCTCTTCCTCACGACTTCGCCGTCCTGCCTCCTCCTCCTCCTCCTCGCTCTCTCCTCTCGTACCCTCTCCTCCTCCACTACCTTCTTTCTCCTCGTTCGCTGCGGTGACAACAGCAGGTCCATTCGCGACAAGCAGTGATGTCTATAGACACTCAGGCGGCTATACGAACGAACGCCGCCGCCCCCAGCGACACACACACCGCTGGGATGCGAGGAAAAAGCGAGGGAGAACGAAAGGGTATGATAAGAAAGAGAAATAGAGAGAGAAAGGGGTACAGCAAGAGAGAAGAAGAGGGATAGGACGAGAGAGAGAAGAGAGAATGAGAGAGAGTAGACGAGAGAGAGAGCGCAGGAGAGCAGAGAGAGAGCAGAGATAAGAGAGAGAGAAGAGCGACGCAGAGAGAGAGGAGAGAGCCTGAGAGCAGAAGGCGAGAGCGAGAGAGAGAGAAGCAGAAGAGAGAGAGAGAGAGAGAAGAGAGAGAGAGATCGAGAGAGGAGAGAGGAAGACAGAGGAGAGATAAAGAGAGAGAAGAGAGAGAGAGAAGCGGAGAGAGAGAGAGCCGAGAAGGAGACAGAGAGAGAGCGGAAGAGAGAGAGAGAGAGAGGAGAGAGAGAGAGAGAAGAGAGCAAGAGAGAGAAGAAGAGGCTGAGTAGGCAGTGACAGAGAGACGCGCGAAGAGAGAGCAGAAGAAAGAGAGAGAAGATAGAAGAGCATAGATAGATAGATAGATAGATAGATAGATAGATCAGAAGAAGATAGGATAATAGATACGATAATAGTAGATCAGATAACGATAGATAAGATACGATATGATAATAGATAGATAGATAGATATATAGATGGATGGATGGATGGACTGGATGGATGGAGTGGATGGATGGATGGATGATGGATGGATGGATGATGGATGATGGATGGATGGAGTGGAATGGATGGATGGAATGGATGGATGATTGGATGGATGGATGGATGGATGATGGATGGATGGATGACGGCACCGGACGGACAGTACGCGACGGACGGACGGACGGAGATGGATGGATGCATGGATGATGGATGGATGAATGCAATGATGGATGCGATGATGGATAGATAGAGTAGATATATTAATATATAGATAGAGGGAGGGGAAGAGAGAAGGAGCAGAGAGAGGTGAGATGTCGAGTCTGAAATTGCGTGCGTCTAGTGCATGTTGTCTGTGTATCTGTGTGTCTTGTGTGTATCGTATATGGAGCATTATTATACACGGGATCCCGTAGTATTGTCGGCAACAGACGACTCGTCAGCGAACAAGGTTCAATGGCGGGCCGCGCGCTGCGGAGGCCCCCAAAAATCAAGGACAGCGGAGAATTCATTTTGCGGTGTACCTTTAGGGGTGTTGCATCCCCCGGCGCTGGAGGGAGGGTCACGTGATACAGTTGACGTATATCTTCAAAATCATTACTAAACTACCTAAGTGCCTGCCACGTTTTGGGCGGTAACCTCCCTCCACCCCGGGGATAGCATTACCCTACAAGTTAGCGCACGACACAAACAGATGGCAGCCAACAAGCACATAGACCGCCATCATAGCTGGCCATCAGCTGCCGATTCGACATTATGCTTAGAGGTACAGGAATGATTATACACACGAGCGCTATCTAGGCGAGCTAATCTGACCTGCGGAACATAACAGGATGTGCCGTGCCAAGGAGCGAACCGATGAATCCAAAGGCTGAGTCTCATCGCCTGTGGACCTATTAATATTCTAATATATTAGTTCGGACAAGGTATATCGCTCGCCATTAATGCGGGACCGCTGGTTCTAGATTAAGCGCGAGGCATGTAAACGCTAATCTGACGTGCGTCGTGACTAGGTGCCGATGAGCTATAAAACGCTGGTGTGTTTTTTGAAGCGATGGGTTATAAGCTGTTTGGCTGTTGGTTGAATCACAGTGAGATTGAGTGTTGCGTGCTGCGAGGTTGCGGCGCGTGTGCGACGACCTCAAAACAAATGCGTCGGCGAGCGGTGTATGCGCCGAGGTTGGCTCGTATAGCGAACGTTCTAACACTTGTTTCAATGCCCGTTATGCAATAGGCGGAAAATCAATCATGTGTGTCAATCATGTGGTAAACAGAATCAAATCATCGGTGAAAGTGAACTGTGTGTGTGAGTGCGCGCGCGCGCGCGGCGTGTGTGTGTGTTGGTGTGTGCGTGCCTTGAGTGGTGCTGTGCTGCGTGCTGTCCTACTCCCCTCCCTGCCCCTCCACTTCATCTGCCCCTGCCCTCTCTTCAGGCGCCCCCTAATTCAGCCCGCCGTCGCGGGTCTCATAACACAGCCGAGGGGCTCTGCGCGCACTTCCAGACAAATAGAGCCCGGCGGCGCACCTCACACACGTGTAGACGCGAGCCACAAACACTGCCACATGACCGTTTAAGGATGTTCGCGGCATGATCACAGACGCGCTTCGACCACAGCCCCTGGCCAACGACAGGAGAGAGAGAGTGAGAAGAGAGAGAGAGAGAGAGAGAGAAGAGAGAGAGTAGAGAGAGAGGGCCGAGCAGAGGAGAAGAGAGAGAGAAGAGACGGAGAGAGAGAGCGACAAGAGAGAGGCAAGGAGAGAGATCGAGAGAGAGAAGCAGAGAGAAGAGAGAGAGAGAGAGGAGAGAGAAAGAACCGAGGAGTATGAGAGAGAAAGAGCCGGGAGCAGAGAAAGAGAAGAGAGAGAACTGATAGAGCGGGTGAG
>NW_014578213.1:0-4831 GCF_000485595.1 Priapulus caudatus
CTGGGGCAGTGCCGAAATGGAGGTCACAGGGCTCAAAGGTCAATGGGCACAGGGCAGATTTTAGACATTTTCCTGAGGACATGGGTCTGACGCGAGACGATTGACAAAAGCCCTCCATTTATTGTTTCAGCCGGCTGACCTAGCATTTCTATGGCTTTATTGAAAGGGAGCCATGAAATGTGCTTCCACGCTGCGTGCGAAGAGTTAAGTGTCTGATAACCTTTTGGACGCGCTTCAAGAGCGAGGGTTAAACATGATTTGTTGACTGTTAACAAGGAGTGAATCTGCTTTTGCTTTAAAAAATAGAGCCCCACCCTCCCCTCCCCCCCTCATCCCCTCCCGGCCCGTTCTCCCACCCCTCCCCCATCCCACCTCCCACCCTACCCTGCCCGCCGGCCTCCCCTACCCCGCATCTGCGATAGTGGCATGTCCTAACCAATGATGTGTACGGCAACTGCGTGTCTGCATATCTGCCGCTCTAACAAATGTGGTACTATTTACCGCACAACTGAAATATTTTAACTTTATAACGCTAGCAACACACCTCAGATTGAGGCCAGACGCACTGCGCGCTCTTGTTTACATTCTGGCCGGATTCTTGTCGCGCGAAAAATACCCCTTTACCGGAGATTTTGGATGCCATGCGCGTTCCCTTCCGACCCGGCAGTGGGTGGCCCGCCGGGGAGAGATGGGTCAATTGGCCATTGCCATCCAAAAAACCTGACTTTTACAGAATTCAGGAAACGAGAATATAACACAGATGTGGCCTGTAACTTGTGAACGTCAAAGACGCTCGGAGTGTTAATCATGGCTATGCAATGGTATCGCAAGACAGACTTCAAGTCGGGGCACGGAGGAAGTACGTGACTGCCAGAGGCATATAGCTCTCCAACAGCATAAGTTGCCTATCGGGTGGGCAGTGCGAATCTAACCCCAATATATCGAAGCTTCTTTGCAGCAGAGAGAGAATGTCTGTCTGACGCAGAAGTGAGATTGACGGATTGAACAGCAAATGTGCCTTTGAGGGCGGCCAGACAGTGGCAAATTGAACTCTTCTAGCAAAATGGTTCAGACTCAGCAAATACCAAAAAGTATGCGTGTGCAACATACAAAAACAACGCAGAAATTGTGAGAAATGCAATTCTCTACCTGTGTTGTAATACAAGGTATTATTACTATAGTAACCTAAATGTTGTACGCTCATCGTGAAAAGTCAAGAAAGTGTCTTGAATCCTAACTTGTAGGGTCGAGTCTAGGGTTGCAGATAGTGTCATCTAGACATAGAATATGGTCCCGGTATGCCTTCAGATTGCAATAAAATGGCCTTAAATATTTCAACAATTGTTCTGGGGGGGGGGGGCATGCCCCAGACCCCCTAGCACTTGCATGCCTTACGGCACGCGGGCCTGCCTGCGGCAGCCAAGGTTAATTTTGCCCCCCCCCTCCGGCCATCGAATTTCATCCGCATTTGGAGTTCACAGGGTGGAGACCCTGGTGTGAGCTACTACTACTACTTGTACTGGCCCAAGGATAGAGAACTAGTAGCTAGTAGTCAGCTACTAGTGTAGTAGTAGTTAATAGTCTCTAGTAGTAGTAGGACTAGAATATCAATATATTACAACATTACACTACTAACCGTAGACCAATAAATTGTGCCCTAGACCCTATACCCTAAGTCATAAATCATACCGTATAACCTTAGGCTATTCACGAAGTGTGTATAGGGTTAGGGTAGGTGTTTTTGCATACATTCCTTGATATACGGAAAGTCTGTGCATCAGTTGATGATACACAAAAATCTGTGCATCACTTCGTGATACCTAAGGTGCCTAAATGTGGATTGCCACCAAATTTTTAGTGGCACAATTTATTGGTCTAATACTACCGCAGTGCGCCAGTGGCTGGAGAAACGCCCACACAGGCATTGAAGCCGTTTCAATAAAAATATATAATTAGCCTAAATAAATACGAAATCTATTTACTACCCAAGTACTGAATGTTTCTATAACTCTCTTACCGATTATTGCGACAAATTCTCCTGTAAATGCCGTCCAGATGCTCATCTACAACAACACCTGGCCTCCGCCAAGCGCTCATTGTTGCCGCTGCAGTGCGGACCTGACACTTATATATATAATCTACCATCACACTATCTGACCGCGAGGCGCCGATTGGGAGGCCTACGTCTGGATCCGGGAGGCTTAAGTTTGGCTCGGGAGTCATTTTGTGCCCGCGATTCGGAATTTGGGAATCGGGAGCGTAGGTGTGCGAGGGCTTCACGACGCGACATGGATAGTGTGCGTGGCTATCCGACGCTCGGGCGAGCGCTGAAGAAAATTGACCAACTCACCAGAGCCCGCCATTGAACCGCATTCGGTAAAAATTGGCTGGAGAAAACCACTCCTGACCTTTAGTACACGCTAATCCGATTGAACGCCAACGAGAGTGCCATGGTTGCCGCCACTTGAGTCGGACAGTGTGCGGGAGCCTCGCCGATCGATTCCCCCGGACGGGCGGGTCGTATAGCGTGCGGGGGCTTAGTGCTGCTGGCACAGCGCCAAAATTCGGTAGTGTGCCTGGCTAGCAATAAGTGTCAGTGTTGCAGCACTGCCAGCGCAGCTAGATGGCGCTTGGCGGCAGCCAGTGTTTGTTGTAGTTGAGGCGATTTGCGGCATTTACCAGCCGAAATTTGTGCGGCAATACGGATAAATAAGGCTGAATAGAGAGCATCAATAGAAACATTTAGACTTTGTAGTGAAACTAGCATTTCGTATTTATTAGTTCATCTGACGTAGTCAAGCATGGCAAGCTTTGTAGAAATCGCATGATTGTGCGCTCGCCGTTCCGTTGCGTGCGTTCGTCGTCGTGCGTCGCGTCAACAGTGGGGGCACAAATCTTAACCGCTCGACGCTACGGTGACTGATATTCGGGACGTGGGGGCGGGGGATCGTGAAAAGGACTCAGGATGATTACAAATTTGGGGGTCAAGGGTCAAAGGTCAAGATGTGTAAACGGAGGGGGAATATTTCCCCCTTAACTTAAGGTATAGGAGGAAATACGGAAGTGCGGCCCAAATCTGAACGGCTCGACCTATATGCTCTTAATATTCGGTGTATAGTGTGATGGGCAAGAAACCCATCACCAGTGCGAAATTGGAGGTCACAGGTCAAAGGGCAGTGGGGGAAATGTCAGATATCAGACATTTTCTGAGGACATGGCCCAGTGGAAAAAATACACGGAGGCGGCGGGCGATTTCGCCCCCGAAAACATGATATCGGGGGCGACCCCCAAAAGAGAAAGTCGCCCTGGAAATCGATTGTCCAGGTCGGTCCCGCTCCTTGCCGCTCTCGCTTGGCGTTGCTGCACTGCGATGCCTAGGCCTCTGCCGCTAGCGGCAGCCGGTTCCACGGCCCGGTACAATTCATGGTACGGTGTGACTGTCAAGTGTTTACCATTTAAGCATGCATGTGTGTACTGTACTGTATTGCATTCAATCAAGCGCGCGCCGCCGCCCGCGCGTATATATACGTGTGTTCCTGTGCGCGTGCTTGCGTGTGTGCCTGCGCGCGTGCTTGCGTGCGTGCCTGTGTGTGCCGGTGTGCCTGCGCGCGTGCGTGCGTGCGTGCGTGCGTGCGTGCGTGCGTGCGTGCCTGTGTGTGCCGGTGTGCCTGCGGGCGTGCTTGCGTGTGTGCCAGAAATAGTGTACTTATTATAATTCAATTTATTTTGTCTCAAAGTTTATTGAAAACTAAGCTACATATTGATGCAGTACAATTCCACGTGTGTGCCATCTAGGAGCAAAATAGTTTAGTGCTTTTGTTCCAATAACTTTGGTTGCTTGTTATTGCAGGTCACTTGCAAGGTCGAGAGCGGTCCTTCAGTGTATGGTATACCTTTTTATTAATGTATTCACGTTCACTAGATCATTGCTACCTTTTGCTATATATACATCAATGCATAACGATGATATCTAGCTCATCTGATACAGTTCTGCCAATCATATTGACATTCATGTATAAAAGGGACAAAAGACAGTTAATGTTTTATAAAGACAGTTTCGTTCATTAACATCATGAGGGCGCAATACTATTAGTTGCCGTATGTCTTTCAGTAGGCTATGCATTCAAGATCTGTTAACATGATTTCAAATTGCAGATAGGTATCTTTTTCATCACACCACATTGCAAAAAATGTGCAATTTTCAAACAGACATATATTTCAGGGTATGTCAACTGGAAGCAATGAGGAGGTCATACTACAAACTGTGAAAGATAAGGGAGTGATCACCTTGAACCGGCCAAAGCAGCTCAATACATTAAATCTATCCATGGTCAGGAAGATTTATCCAATGCTGAAGGTAACTGCAGCTCAGTGATTGCATTTGTACACTATTTACTGTACTAATCGATCATAGGGATAAAGTATTTCCACATCAGTTTTGATTATACACCAGCACTGCAGTGGCGTAGTTATCCTACTTTTGCATGCTACCCATGTAGCCCGGTAGCTGGCGCTCGCGCTCGCCGTTCACGTGCCCTCTCCATCTTTGTTTTGCTGTTTGGCTTCTATGCCCGTTGTGCTGTTATAAAGCTGGTCTGTTCCACTGAGTAGTTGTTTGTGTGTGTGTAATCGTATCCGGACAACTACCCACTGGACAATTACCCACCGGACAATTACCCCTCGGACAATTACCCACCAGGACAATTACCCACCCGGACGATTACCCACCCGGACAATTACCCACCCGGACAATTACCCACCAGGACAATTACCCACCCGGACGATTACCCACCAGGACAATTACCCACCCGAACGATTACCCACCAGGATA
>NW_014578213.1:4856-7770 GCF_000485595.1 Priapulus caudatus
GGGTAATCGTCCGGGTGGGTAATTGTCCTGGTGGGTAATCGTCCGGGTGGGTAATTGTCCTGGTGGGTAATTGTTCGGGTGGGTAATTGTCCTGGTGGGTAATTGTCCGGGTGGGTAATTGTCCTGGTGGGTAGTTGTCCGGTGGGTAGTTGTCCGGTGGGTAGTTGTCCAGGGGGTAGTTGTCCTAGAATCGTGTGTAATAAATAATAGGTCACTCATCTCCATAGGGGTGATTGCTGTTAATGAATATATGGTGTATATCAATGGTCTAGGTGTAGTTGAGATGGCAATGCTCCTGAATATGTCTAGTCACTCTAGAGTATCTCCAAAAGAGCCTTCCAAACAGAAATAAGTGCTTCTATATCAAAAAACTCATGTCTAAAAAACAACTCATTGTTTTATTTTTTGTACCGTAAAACAATTTAAAGGTGCCGTAGCTACCATGCAACTTATGCTATGAAACTATAGCACCTAACCTTGAAATATTTGCGAGATTTTTTACTTGATGACACGATTTAAATAGTAAGGCACCTTCAAGTGTATTAAATTTTAGCTGATGTTATGTAATAATAATGTGACCGATACCATCTAATGAGCAATTAACATGTTACAGACCTGGGAAGCAGACCCAAGAATAACAATGGTCTTAATCAAAGGTGTTGGTGAGAAGGCATTCTGTGCTGGTGGTGATGTCAAAGGTAAATGATGCTTTTTTCTGCACAGGTCTTTAACCCACATCAGATTCACATGCTTTAGAGCTGAAGCTGATTTGGGCATCTTATAAATTCTCCAAGATGCCTTGATTGTCCAGTGGACATGCCTTAATTTCGTTCACTTTTCTTTTTGAATGTGTTCACTCTTGACAATACCAACACGATCATCCTGTATTTTCACAGCTTGAGGTATACGTCTCCGAACTAATCAAGTTTACCTGTATATGATATCGGAGCTGTTCATGACATGCACAATTGACTCAAATTGATACAACCCCCTCCTAAGCCCTCCCCCCAATCCGACCACAAATGACATGCCTTTTGAAATTTCTGGGGAGAACTCTATGACATATGTATAGCAGAAGGTTATATGGAGCAGTTATATGTTGTTTTAATGCCATTTTTTTGTCATTTTAGTTCAAAATTAGTCGGTTGTCCTATTGCTTAATACACCATGTCCATATTTCCTAATTATTGCAGCTATCACCGACTCTGCAAAGGCGGGGGACTATAGCTACCCATTCTTTGGCGAGGAATATGTATTAAATAATACAATAGGTACTGCTTGCATTTGACTATTATTCTGAAATATTTCATGATAAAATTATGATAAATATTTACGTGATAACCCTAATTATTAATTTAAAGAAATTATAAAGAACATGTGTTTCAGAATTTTTGGGACCAAGCTCCCCATATAGGTTTAATGTACTAAAACTAAAAGTGATGTATGGTGTAAGAACCTGATTGTCTTGGTAATTTCTCAGCATTATGTTTTATTCTCCAGGTACACTACATATCCCATATATTGCGTTAATAGATGGAATAACAATGGGAGGGGTAAGTATCCTGTTTCTTAATGGGCATTCCAGTTCATTCATTAAGTGCAATTAATTATCATCACACAATCAAATATATGTCATTGTTCAGCAATTTGAAACTCGGTTTCTGACTAAATATGTAATCAAATTTACTAAGTGAATTTTTTGTATGTGATGCAGGGTGTTGGTCTGTCAGTACATGGCAGCTTTAGAGTTGCAACAGAGAGATCAGTCTTCGCAATGCCAGAAATGGCGATAGGTGAGAACAATAGGTGATATAGGCTGCATATTACTATAGTGTATTTTAGGAAATATCCATTAGTTTAAGGATACATTCAGGGTTGGTAGGTGATATTCGGTCGAAATTTCAATACCCATTTTATTTGATAGATGCCACCCATGGGCAGCTATGTATACGTAGATATTATGTATGTAGCCTCCCAAACAGTTCTAAATCCCTGCATACGCTTACCTGCCATACGCAAACCCTGGAACACCCTTTAAATAGTGACGTCATGAGCGCGCCACCCCAGCATGCAAAGCAGAAACGCTGTTACAGCTGTTTTGATCCGCTGTTGCTACACGCGCGATTGTGTACACAGAGACGATAATGTAGGCGGTGAACGGGAGATTGAAACAGATAAGATATTATTATTTTGTCTATTTATTTATAACAGCAGGA
The DNA here is from genome assembly GCF_000485595.1 of Priapulus caudatus. Classification (NCBI taxonomy): domain Eukaryota; kingdom Metazoa; phylum Priapulida; class Priapulimorpha; order Priapulimorphida; family Priapulidae; genus Priapulus; species Priapulus caudatus. The sequence continues at coordinate 7,073 of NW_014578213.1, forward strand.
CTTTTTTTAAGTTTGTTGATGATAAACCGTCACAGATAAGTCGCAGTAAGTACTAAGAGTAGCAATTATACTTACTTTGGTCAATTCTAAACACAGCCGTTCAATCATTGCGGAATTTCGAAAAGCGCTAATATATCTCTATTGTTAGAAATGCTGAAGTTGCTTATTTTTCAGAAGCTATTTCTCGAAACTCGCATCTCCGATTCCAAAAATGTTTGTTCCGTTTTAATGCTAACATATTAAAGGAAAAAACAGTCCCTGGAATTTTTGATTCTAGGACAACTACCCCCTGGACAACTACCCACCGGACAACTACCCACCGGACAACTACCCACCAGGAGAATTACCCACCCGGACAATTACCCACCCGGACAATTACCCACCAGGACAATTACCCACCAGGACAATTACTCACCAGGACAACTACCCACCAGGACAACTACCCCCCGGACAATTACCCACCCGGACAATTACCCACCAGGACAATTACCCACCAGGACAATTACTCACCAGGACAATTACCCACCAGGACAATTACCCACCAGGACAATTACCCACCTGGACAATTACCCACCAGGACAATTACCCACCAGGACAATTACCCACCAGGACAATTACCCACCAAGACAATTACTACCTAACAATTACCCACCAGGACAATTACCCACCTAACCTTCCAATAAGGAAAAAATTCCCCC
>NW_014578213.1:7837-39338 GCF_000485595.1 Priapulus caudatus
TGGTCGAACAAACAAAACCCTAACCCTAACCCAACCCTAACCCTAACCCTTACACATCTTGGGGAGAACACGGGGGATACATGTAGTTGGCGAACACTTATGGCTAAAAGTTTAGGTCCGAACTCTTTGCTGTTTCTGAGAAATAAGAAAAAAAGCATATTTTTATATAAATTCACAATTTTTGCCGTCACATACTTACCGATGAAGTTTTTATGATTATTTTCATTGAGAGCGTAGAGAGACATCTCTTTTATGAAATAGTTATGAGTTTGATTGAATTTGATGAGCAGTTAAGCCCTGCTCAGGTCACTCTACGATTTGACTATCGGCAACTACTTTATCGCCGATTAGCAGCGTAGCAACACTCACGTCAACTTGAAGTGACTTCACGCTGTACATCGCCGATCCGAACGTAGCGTTCTGCAGGAAACGTAGTCGGGTTTGCGCCCCAGTATTTGTACTAGCACAAGCAGTTCTTTAGCACAAACAGACCAAGCTTGACGCCAGGACCAGTCTACATAAAACGAGTCACATGACCAACAAAACGGCGCTTACCAGTAAACATCAGGTAACTTCGTAAATCTATCCTCAATTTTCTGAAAATCGTTATAATCATGTACAGAAAAATAATTTAAAAAATTGCCTGTGATATACGGAAAACTTAATATATATTTGAGAAAGGGTTTGTGCAATAATCCCTCCTTGTAAACTGCTGTGTAGGCTGCCATTTTGTTAATCACGTGACTTTTGATAATCATGTAACTCTACAGCGGTGATTTGTCGCCGACCGCCGCATAGAAATAGAACCGTTTCTATTCCTGCGATCGCAGTCGGCGACCGTATTTTCGATCATAAGAGAACTCATGTCGAGTTTAGTTGCCAATGTTTTTATCGGCGATCTGGCTGGTTTTTGAAGTACAATCTTCAAATTTTGTTGGCGACTAGGTCGTAAGGGCGACCTGAGTTAGCTTTTAAGTTGCAATGCCCGTTAGAGAGGTACTTGTCCGTAACCCTGACTGTATCCTTAAATTTAGCAACATTAATTTTAATAAATATTGGTCATCACTGAAATTCAATGTAATACTTGTCACATAATTTATAATGATTTTTTTCTTTTCAGTCTATGCTCAGCAGTATTATAAAAATCTATCTACAAAATTGACTTTCAATTTCACATCTGATTACAGTATTTATAAACTGTGTACTTGTAGGGTTATTCCCTGACGTGGGAGGCGGACACTTCTTACCACGTTTGGGAGGAAAACTTGGCCTCTATCTGGCACTCACTGGGTACAGGTTGAAGGGCATCGACGTACAGAAGGCAGGCGTGGCAACACACTTTGTTGAAGCTAAAATGGTATTGTAACTGCATTGTTTTCTATTTCTCCATGCAGCAGTCCCACAGAAACTCATTGTTACATAATGGCACTGTAATGTGTTAAGATGATGAGCTTTTACTATTGTGTTGTGATAGTTTGTTCACATCATTATATGAAATATAGTTTCTTTACGAATTAGAAGAAAGGTAAAGTGATGGATGTTTCTTTATCTTTTATCGATATATTATGTCTTATCAATCCATTTATGCTATGGAATAGTTGCCAAGAATTTGTGGACTGTCTCAGTAACCACTAAAATAGTTACTCTTATTATGTCTAGCTGGACAGTCTAGAGAAAGAACTACTTGACCTAGATGATCCTGGTGCAACTGATATCAGCAAGGTCTTGGACCACTACCACGACCAGGTAAGCTGTCCAAGACTTACTGTCACTGAGTGGGATGTGTCATGTATTGTACACGTGTGCATTAATGAGTTGACATATTATATTTGTCATTGGTCTAAGACAGAAAGAAGTTATTACCTTGGACCCTTGACCTCAGTTTTTCTATGGAAGATGGCTTCATGGGGTGTGAAACACTGTGTGAACACTGTCAATAAAGTCATTTAGATTTGTTGTGTTATTGTTGATCCACACTGCACATCAGCACACATGGATGCTGCTGAGGTCATAGGCCAAGTTTGATCTGACCAGGTCAGAGGAACTCATATTTGCTTGAGCACCAAGACTTTATTTACTGTGTCAGTATAAACGTGAACCTGTTGTATGTGTTAGTAATATGCACAGGTTCAGGGTATTGTAATAGTATTGGTATAGCTATTATAAGCCAAAGACAGGCATTTCCATGGAGCGGTGTCAAGCTCTTTATTAGCATTCAAAGATGGATATACATGGAATGCTTTCCAGCCCATGTGATCACCGGTTTACGCCTCGCACTATATTGTGGCGTATCACTACGCTAGTGCTTGTGAACGCATATCACCACAGGTATAAGCGATACATGGCTTAGTATTGTTCCTGTGTGAATATATATGTGTGTTAGTATAGTGTGCAGCTTTAAGGTACAAGCAATATACAAGTATTTTTGCTGCGTGGATATATGTATGTGTGTTAGAAATATGCACATATGTATGTGAAGCCCATACTGGCAATGTCTTACAGAGCAAGTTGGATGCTGAGAAAGAGTTTCATCTGCAGCCCCACATGGAAAAGATCAACACGCTGTTTGCAGGAGACAGCATGGAGCAGATATTTGCTGATTTGGAAGCAGATGGCTCTGAATGGTCCCTGGCGCAGCTAGCCATTCTGAAGAAGATGGTACATTTATTTTCTTTAGGTTATCATTTTCATCTGTAAAAATTGAATTTTTATTTATTCACAAAAATTTAATGTCTCCATTTCTCAGATTGGACAGAGAACATGCGAACAAGGTACCAGCATTTTTTGTCTTCACGATTATGTATAGACGTACAGTTGTCTTGATGGTCATTGTTGATTTTATCTGTCAACAGTCACCATTATCAATGAAGGTAGCATTCCGACAGCTTAGTGAAGGTGCAACGAAGAGCTTGCAAGCAGAACTAGAGACAGAGTTCAGGATTGGAAAGCACATGTTGAGAAATGATGACTTTCACGAAGGTGTCCGTGCTGGTATGTGCGTACAGGAGCAAGTCTTTACCGGATCTTATTGTTACATCACAACCTACATAATTAACATGGGGAATAATGTCCTGAATGGTAACAAATGGTTACGTAGTTTGTCATTATCGCTTTGGGTCTGTAAATCACTAGATAATTAAACTATAATCAATATTGAAATTGGTGAACAACATCTAGAAAACTCCCGGGAAGGCTTTTATGTTTTAAAAAAATCACAGGAATTAGAGAAACAATATCTCACGTGGTTTCGCTGATTGTAAATGATGTCATGATAATAAAAATAAGATTTAATCCATACGGGGCCTCCTTATTAATATACTTCCCAGGCACTGACACTATGTATACTGCAAAGATAGTGAGATAGTGTGTCCTTGTATTGAGTGTACATAAACTTGGGTTTAAAGGTCTAGATATCGAGGTCATGCCATGAACATTGCTGTTGTATCCTTGAACAAGTGGTGTTCATCATTGGCTAATCACAATTGTTTGCTATTCCTGCAGTTCTGGTTGACAAAGACAATAAACCAAAGTGGCAGCACTCGTGCTTGGAAGCAGTCTCGCCAGAAACAGTTGCCAAATTCTTCGCACCTCTACCAGAGGCAGAGGAACTAATGCTGTAGATGCGACAGGAACCATGCTTCCTTTATTTCTACTTAGTTGACATCCAAGGAAAACTTACATAAAATGTAAAATATGGTGTTTTTGTTGATTAAATGTTATCTGTATACCTTATTCTAATTATAAATCCAATTTTATTGCAACATCAGATCTCTGTTCCACTAGGGAGGTAATTGAGGTATCATGTCTATTATTTAATTAGTATGCAATTAAAATAGGGACAAATTATTTTAGTTTCTCAAAACTGTAGCCACGCATACTGTATCAGCAAACAAGTTCATCCCCATGCTATGAACTTTATCCTGGTAGCGTTTTTGTGTTTATGTTCAGTTGCAAAGTATCAATTTGATTCACCTATACATAGCATTTGTACAGAGCATCTGGAAGGATTAGGCTGGCTAACTGAAAACATACCACCCCCTGACAGCGCAATTCTGCTCCGTGTGTGCACAGCGTGCCAAAGACCTTTGACCAATATCACACTCAACGAACTTCTGTACTTGTATTTTGGTTACATTGTACAGCAAGCATAGTGAGCAGAGAACGGGTGCAGATGAAACGAGACTTCCAAATGTGATATATGTCCAGTATTCGTAATCGCTCGGAGAATAACGTTTTTGAAATATGTCAGTGACAGGCTTTCCTAAATACAGTCAAACCTGTGTTAGTTAGTGGCTGCATTTATAGAAAAGCCATCTATCAATAAAGGACTATTTTGCCATTTTTCTTTAGAATCCACTGTATATAGACTCGATTGTACATACAACTATGTGTTTTTATGTACTCAGTTTAGTAAGGTTAGTAAGAACTATGCAAGAAATTATGTAAATGTTCTTGGCATGAAGACAAACGTCGTGGAGTTGAATTTTAGAAGCATAGGGAAATGTGCATATAAAAGCTATGCTTATAAACCAGGGCCATTAAAACAAAGTAATTCATTAACAGACAGGTAGCTCAGACTATACATGAATGTAGAAACAGCATATTCTATCTAGGTATACCACATCATGTGAGGCCAACATAACATTTATTATTTTGATATGGAATACTAGTGGTGTGTGCTTGTTAACCAGTCTTTGTGTGTACAGCCGCCAACAACAACATGCAAAATGATAGACTATTATTCTGTCTGTAACATCAAAGATATTTCAAAAAGCTGCTCTTAATGTTAAAAGTTGCTTTAATTCATTCTGGAAAACTCCACAGATGACTATAAGGATAGATTTTAAGCGTGACAAGATAACCAAAGTATACCCCGTGTATTTTGCAACTAATATAAAACCAACTTCAGCTCTATTAAAGGCTTGTAATTTCCAAAACGCTGGCTACTATTTCAGTCGAGTGTGTCACACTTTATATAACAACATACAAGATAATATCATATAACGCATTTACTCGCACGCATGTGTAACATGTACACAGGCCTCTTAAATGTGTACCTAACATGGTACGTATTTATATATTACAAACACTCCCTATACCGAAATGCATTATGTAACAGCAAGATGTGCAGGCATTATAGTGCTAAATTGCGCTCTAATCCAAGCTTTACATACACATCTGCATTGGGACGTGTATGCGAAATTACAAACTTATGGCATTTCATGTCAGTAGCATCTTCGATTTATAAGGTAAATCCATGGTGGGATTAAGTAGTAGTGCAAAAATGCTCGATACTGGCTAGCTTGGGACAGTATATCACGTTGCATATTTTTAAGTGAATACTGAACCAAGTCAGATAATTGGTTAAAATACCATTTATTAAACAAAGACATGTTTGCAAATCTATCCCACTTATGTAGGCTTACTAAAATTGTTTTCGATCGCTGCATCGGAGAACCAATCTAAGCAACCATGTTTTGCCTTGTCATTATTCTGTGCAAAACAACATTTTTAGTTATCTAAATGCTGACAGGAGTAATCATTTTGAAACCATGGGTTATAATAGAAATGGGGAAAATTCCACTCCCGCTCTGCACAAAAATTGTAATAAAATTACTGTCCGTCGATCCATTCCCCCACTTCAAATGATAAAATTATCAAATTAAGTTTTCACCCAGATTTAACAATTTCTTGGAAATATTCAGGATAGCTAATAAAATATCACACCCACTGTCCTGAAAGTATTAATTTAGACCACTATGCATTTAAAAGATAACTACTACGAACTACGAGGAAAGAGTTACAAACACAGAATTTCCCTGTGTAATTATAGTGTGGCAGTTGTATCAAGTGAACTTATTTTTTTATTCAAGATTTGCAGATACTGCTATATAATTTCATCATAACCTATACATGTGAAGTAATTCTAAATTAACAAAACATAATCACGTGTCTTTATAAATACACACTATTATTCGATACATAGCATTCATACTCGCTTTATCGATGGACATGCTTTACACATTGGTTCACACTGCGAACCATCTCCACGGAAGTATGCTTGTTTCACTTGTAAAAGAATTAAGGGGTCACTGCTGCATTTAGGGTTCACCTGTGAGGTCACAAAAGATTTGAAATCAAAACTCCAGACAGTTGGATGCTGTGGGAACCACCAAACGTTCCAATCTCATCAAACACGTATAATTGTGACCAAGCTGAGCACATGATTCTAATCACTTATTTTTTCAGAAAACTAAAAATTAATTAGAAGCATCTGCACATATCTCAGTTTGCTCTACTAACTTTGCTAAAAATAAATACAATGATCTACAAAACCCTAGCTCTACCGGTATAGCAACAGGAGCGAGGGGAAACAAAGGGGCTACACCGGTGAAGCTAACAAAACCTGATCACTTTTCTCGGAACCGCGACCCACTAGTCACGATTGCAACCTAGTCACAGTTGCGACCAAGTAGCCTTGATAAGCATCGAAGCATGCTCAAGCACATATAACGAATCATCTAACAGACTGCTGCTGCTGCTGCTGCTGTTGCGCAACGTCCTCTTCCCTGCGACTTCTCCACAGCGCGAACAAGCTGAGGCCGAACAGCGCCGTGATGCCGACGAGCGTTAGCGTCGACGTCATGTTGAAGTACTGCTTGTGCTTCAGGCGCAGGTACCAGACGACGGCGAGCACGACGCCGAACAGCGGGAACATGAGGTGGCCGACGTCGAGCTCGGCCTCGGCGTCATCGCGCAGCGGCCGCTCGTCACGCGCGGGCTGCGTCAGCAACACGTGCAGCACACCGTTGTCGCCGATGCCGTACGCACGCAGCGAGCGCGCGCCGTTCTCCAGCATCTGCCCGTTCGAGATGAAGCGAACGCGGTGGCCCGCCGACAGCTCCTCTTCGAAGTGCGTGCTGTAGTGTAGGCAAGGAACAATGAGAGACGAGAGAGAGCGCTGGGGCGACGGCGACGAAAACATCGCTGGGGGGGGGTGGCATTCGACAGCTGATACGACCTGCGATCTAGTCATGCTTTTCGGGCAACGCAATTCGGCGCCAGTTCTAGCCAATCAGTGCTGCGAATGGTCGTTCTAAAAAACAATGCTTGGTGACAAAGCACTATAATAATGTCATTTTGGTACAGATTGAACTGGGTGATCCTAGCAACAATGTTCAAACTGTATGACCTTGACCTACCTAGCAACAATGTTCAAACTGTATGACTTTGACCTACCTAGCAACAATGTTCAAACTGTATGACCTTGACCTACCTAGCAAAAATGTTCAAACTGTATGACCTTGACCTACCTAGCAACAATGTTCAAACTGTATGACTTTGACCTACCTAGCAACAATGTTCAAACTTTATGACCTTGACCTACCTAACAACAACATTCAAACTTTATGACCTTGACCTACCTAGCAACAATGTTCAAACTGTATCACTTTTACCTACCTAGCAACAACGTTCAAACTTTATGACTTTTACCTACCTAGCAACAATGTTCAAACTGTATGACCTTGACCTATCTAGCAACAATGTTCAAACTGTATATGACTTTGACCTACCTAGCAACAATGTTCACACTGTATGACCTTGATCTACCTAGCAACAACGTTCAAACTGTATGACCTTGTTAAAAGACGTACACTTATTTGGCTGTTGGATTTTCTATAGGTAATTAACTGTCCACACTCATTAATTATCAGTATACACTCATTCTCCTCGTGGCAATAGTAGCATATAATATTGATGGTAACAATAAATTTCTTCCAGCAACACCTGTGCTAGTCATTTAGTCAGGAAAAATAAGCGTTACAATATGAATGTACAATGAACATAACAATAGTTGTAAATGTATTGTTTGTTGTGCTTACCTTCTAAACTCTTCTATCGTGTCAGTACCCTGTGCCTGTACGATGCGCTCTGACTCGTTAAGGTATTTTAGTCGCACCCTTATTTCTGATCGCGTCACTTGCTGTTGACTAGAGGATGCCTCTTTAATTTCATTACATTCACTCGGGTTCCTAGGGCTAGGGTTAGAGAGCTCATCTATATCATCAGCTTGATTGCCATCTCTGGCATCTGACATGTGTACATCTTGGGTACTTGTACTCGTTGACACCTTCCTAGCAGTGGAACTGGAATCGGTGCCTGCAGCTTCAGTATCAAGCTCAGCATCATCACCATGGCAACCTGTCTGTGATTGGCCAGCACCTTCAGCCTCATCACCAATCACATAGTCGTCGTCGTGGCAACGTGTCCGTGCTTGTCCCCCGCCGTCAGTAACGGGTGCGACCGTTTCTGTGGCATCGCGTGGTGCTGCATCAGTGCCATCCTGCCTGCTCTCCTCGCGCTCTTTGCAGTCTGCTTGCTGGCCTTCAACAGTGTTCCTCCTGGTTTCCGACGCGGAAGTGGCCGCATCGGCGCTCTGACTAGAAGCTGGAGGCACCTGCGTCAAGTCGGCTAGCGATGACGTAGAGATTTCGGCAGCCACGACTCTTTCTGCCTGCTGCGACTGCCGCCTGTACTGCACTATTATTATTGATCGCCATGGATAGTCCCTCACCGACGTGGAGAACCAAGCGACGACAAGCACAGCGATTCCCAAGACGGCTGACAGGACGATGACAACCTCATCACCGAAGCCTTCGACCAGAGGCATTTTCTCCGTGTTGGATCAATTAGCTGCTCTTGCAAGCGCGTGTAAATGCGATAACACCATTGTGTCACGGTGCCTAAAGTATAAGAGCGGTGCATAAAATATTATATTCACATCAGTATACACTTTCTCTCTCTCTCTGGATGTGTGTGTAAGTGTGTGTGTGTGTGTGTGTGTGTGTGTGTGTGTGTGCACTTGTGCGTGCGTGTGTGCGTGTGTGTGTGCACTTGTGCGTGCGTGCGTGCGTGTTTGCGCGATTGCCTGTGTGCGTGTGTGTGCGCGTGTGTGTTTGTGTGCGGGTGCGTGTGCGAGTGTGTGACAGTTTGTGCCTGGTTAGATACAATAATATAACCCAACAAGAGTAGTAGGCCTGTACCGTAGTATTTGGACGCTCGCCCGAAACTGGAAGCTCCTAAGTGCGCATGCGTGCAGGCGCTTATTGTTTTGCAAGGGCGCACAGAGCACAAGCGCAGTATGCACAGTAGTCATCTGCGCATCTTGCCCATCGAAACGGTCGCAATAAACAAACATGGCGGACTTCCCGGTCACTGATGCCGATGGAAACATTTGATTGAAACAATTTGAAACATGTAGTAAATTCGTAAGACTGTGTTATGTGTGTCAGGTTACAAGGCGAAACAAAAAGAAAACAAAAGAGCATGGCTACTATTTCCTACGGCCGTGCAAAACAAGTGTCAAGATTCAAACAAAAAGAAAACAAGAGCAAAACAAAAGACGTAAAGAGCATGCCTACGGAGCGTCCAAATACTACGAGCGTCCAAATACTACGGTACAGGCCTACAATAATGTAACCCTACTCTTGTTGGGTTATACTGTATCTAGTCAGACTAGTGAGTAGTGGCAGTGACGGTGACGGTGTAGTGGCAGTGCCAGTGCCTGGTATGTTGCTAGAAACGAATCAAATGTGAAGTTGCTGACTATGAATGATTCATTTTAACACAAGCTACTGCACACAGTAGATATACTGAATTTAAAGCATTAACTTGCTGCTACATTACATACAAATAATGTTTCGTAAATAACGTTCGAACCTCTAGGCTCTACTGCAAATCTCCAGCGACGACATACAACACAACCGGAACTCCCTACGGCAACGTGTGCTGGCATCTGGTGGTAGTATTACGAACTTCCGCCTGGAGAACCCGTGCCAGTGGTCTGCCCGAAGATTGACATTCAACATGTTTTCGTACGGCTCTAAACGATTATCTAACCTGATTGTGAATGGAATTAAACGTTTTAATAGTACACTAGTAATTGCTGAACATGATAATGCCAATCTTTCAGGTAACTAAGCGTTAGTTTTTGATTTATACTTTATAGTAATACACTAGGCCTACAGTATTAGTATTACTGACACTGTGTCTGTGGGCCAAAGTTGAAAGTGGTCCCAACTCCAACTAAGGCAAGTAAGGCAACTTACCAAGGCTAAGTTATCCAAAGTGGGCCAAAGTTATACGGTACCTTTAAAGAATAGGAAACCAGTCAAACCAAGGAGATAAGCCTAGGATAATCAGAGTGACTCTAAAAGAAATTAGCAGTAAATGGGAAATATTGAGGAAAGCTAAGCAATTCACCAGTGACTGGCAATTCACCAATTCGGCCAGTGACAGTGACCCTTCACTTAGGTCCACATATATTGGAGCGGATCTTACGAAAGAACATGGGGCCGTTGTCAGAAACAAAATTAGTCGCAACATTAGTCTTACCATTAACTTCCACTCGTAAACCGTTGACAGAAACATCGTAATGTTACGAGAACGAAAAATCCTCGCAAATATCCTCATAACAATATTAACATTACTACGAGAGCCCATACCCTCTCGTAACATTAATATTAAGATGAAAATAACACATTTAGACTAAGAATTACAATTTTAGTGATAATGATATAATATTTGGCAGTGTCTAAACGACCGGACCCGGTTTCGGAGTTCTGAAAGCTAAACGACCGGCTCTCTTCTCTGATTGGTCAGTTTCTGAACATAACAGGACAAATATACAATACTGTCAATAGGACAATTTTTAATGCAAAACATAAAGAAATATATTTAATTCCGAACATAAACAAACGTTACAGAACAAATACTAAATAGATGCAGAAACAAATAAAATACAAAGAAATATAGAAATCAGAGGCAATTAAAAACACCTTATGGGGTTCAAACACGGTACTGTACTATAACGAAGCGAACGCTCTACCATTGAGCCATTCAGACCAACTTGAAAGTTTCGGATATAGACCCAAACCCTAACCCTAACCCAAACCCTAACCCTAATCCTAACCCTAATCCTAACCCTAACCCTAACCATAATTATAAAATAAAATAAAATTAGCCAAAAATAATTTAAAAAAAATTAAATAAGTGACAAAATTAGCCAATCAGAGAGAGAGCCGGTTGTTTAGTTTTCAGGGCTCCGAAACCGGATCCGGTTGTTTAGACACTTCCATAATATTTTATATTAATGAGTAATATCATGTGTTTTTCTTGAAAAACACGTCAAAAACATTAATTATCTACCGAACGTAAACCAAAACAATACATTTACAAATGGCGTATGGCATTTGTTCTCTTGTTTGAAATGCTTGCCACGCTTGCCACGACTCTCGCGTCTCGCGTTAAAGCGTTACAGCGTGAGATTTTGCCTTGTGCAGAATAAATTCATGACCGCGTCGTTTTTCAGCAAATATTATTTGTATGTGGTTAGCCATCATAATATCAGGAGTCTATCAATATTGATAGACTCCTGATAATATGCATAAATTACTGTGATGTACAATAAATGTTTATGAATTTGAATTTTGTGATCGATTCTCATCCAATCAGCAGCCTTGTGACATGAACTTATGAAGTTCCTGTTATCGTGAGTTTGCTCGTAGCTACGATGTGTTTCTGTCAACGCTACTCTCGTAGCATTAACATTAGTCGTAAGTGTTATCGTAGCATTAACATTAGTCGTAAGTGTTATCGTAGCATTAACATTAGTCGTAAGTGTTATCGTAGCATTAACATTAGCATTAACTTTACGATGTTTCTGGCAACGGTCCCCTGAGTAGGGAATATGAGCTCCGGACGGAGCTTAAGCGAAGACGGGCTCTGGGAGAAGACCTTGTCATCATCAAGGGAGTAATTGTGCCCAGAGGGGCAAAAAACTAAGGACCGATGTAAATAAGGAGCTTTTAATCTCACCAGTTTCAAATGTTACGTTTCCTGAGTTCCATGCTGAGTTAGCAACACAAGTTATTGCACCTGCACAGCCGACTCCGAAGACTTTTAAATGTTTGTTTACTAATGCTAGAAGTTTGGTTAAGAAAATGTGTGAACTTGAAGCACTTGTATGACCGAGACATTGGTATTGTAGAAACCTGGGGTAGGGACAATGTAGCTGAGACAGTGTTTACAATACCAGGCTATATGATGTATCGTAGGGATAGGAGTGATACCACGGGTGGAGGTATTGCAGTGTATTGTCGCGACTGTTACCAGACCATAACTAGGCCTGACTTATCAAATCGTGGTTACGAGGAGAGCTTGTGGATTGAGTTTGTATTCCCCAAGTCCAGACTGCTCATTGGGACGGTGTATAGACCCCACTGTATTGACGAGAACGATGAAAAGTTTGATGCCTTACTGAGAAGGGCATACTCAGAGGGCAAACCCATGTGGGTAATGGGAGACTTTAATTACAGCACTATTGACTGGATTACCCTGGATGCTGATACGCGTGGTATAAAATTCATGGACTTGATCCAGGATTGCTTTATGGTCCAACATGTTGACCATCCTACTAGGGAAAATAGGATACTGGACTCAGTTATCACAACGGAACCACCTCTCGTCGAAAATCTATAGTACTATGTACCAGAAAGTTGTGGACTTGTGGATATTCTGAATTTTTAGCTTATAGCCAGATACACCCTTTAAAATTTAACTGTCATCTACCCTTGATTCGAATGCTGCCATCGTAATGTGACATGTTTAATAACAATTTGTCTTAAAACAGGGGTTACACTAAATGCAATTACTGCTGCATCAAAATTCGGAGGAGATGTAACATGTCTGGTGGCTGGTGAGAAGACTGCATCAGTTGTAGAACAGCTCAGCAAAGTCAAGGGTGTGTCAAAAATACTTGTAGCTGAAAATGAAGCATTTAAGGTATGATTTCTTAACTGTGACTTTCATTATTTACATTCCAGTAATAAGCTTGTAAGAATGATATTTGTAAAAACAAGGTGTTTACATCTATAATGTGAATATATTATGCAACAGCTGTGGAGACTGGGATCATACTATAGATGTGAATATGTACTAAGTGAAATGATTTTATAACTAACGTACATTAGTCATACACAATTATATCAAAATATCAGTATGATAATAAGTTGAAAGTGGGGTTCTTATTTTTTATTTATTTAGGCAATTATCCATCATATACAATACATAGCATACTTTTACAATAAAATTCTGAATTCATAAAATTGGATAACTACCAAGGATATATACACAAAAAGCATGACTAGCACACTAAATTTTCTGTGGTGATTTCTCGAATTTCAATTACATGGGTAGTATTAATTAAATTATTATATATTGCATAGTAATGAAATTATAATTATATAATTATTAATAGTGAGTAGCAAGTTAATGGCTGCAAGTGCAAGGTAGAGTTTAGTCTTTTTAAGTAGACCTTAAGAATTTAGCCTTTAAGTTAGAAATAATAGTTTTATCATCGGTGCTCCAGATAGCAAGCAGTGATAATTAATATCCAGCACTTGAGAGGGTTTAATTCCTCTGTTGCTTTAATTTCATACACAGGGCATGTTGGCCGAGTCGATAGCACCGCTCGTCGTGTCCAGCCAGAATCAGTTCAAGTTCACTCACATTGTCGCCGCGGGTTCCGCCACCGGCAAGAACCTTATTCCGCGCGTAGCCGCCAAGCTCGACGTCTCGCCCATCTCCGACATCATCGGCATCGAGGACCATGAGACGTTTGTACGAACGATCTACGCCGGCAACGCGGTCACCACTGTCCGCTGCAAGGATGCCGTCAAGGTGCTCACCGTGAGAGGAACCTCGTTCGAGGCAGCAGAGACAGAAGGTGAGTGGCAAGAAACATAGGGCCGGTGACAAGAGTTGCCGGTGTTAGGGAGTCACAGGTGTCTGCGTTGAGTGAAGAAGTGTGAGCACTGGGCACTCGAATCTCATTCACGAAAGTTCGGTGATGGTCGTGATGTGAACTGGAACATTGTCATGGATTGTAACGTGAAGGTCAAAATTCATTTGTCAATCCCGTAATATGCGATGAAATGCTTACAGAGGAATTTTAGTATGGATGGCAATTAAATCACGTGCACATTAAAAATGTCCTGAAAAAAATGTTGCACAAATAGTCGAACTAATTCGTAATAGTCTTCGAGGTTGCAATAAGTGAATTCTCTGAGGTTTTTTTGCATTAAGGTGGCTCTGCTTCTTCTGAGCAGTTTGCGGGCGATGGTAGTAGTAATGAATTGAGCCAATGGGAGTCTGCGGACCTAAGTACAAGCGACCGGCCCGAGTTGACTTCTGCCAAGATCGTCATATCTGGAGGTCGTGGCATGAAGAACGGAGATAACTTCCAGCTGTTGTACACCCTTGCGGACAAGTGGGGAGCAGCAGTGGGAGCATCACGAGCAGCTGTCGACGCTGGCATGGTGCCAAACGACATGCAGGTGTGCAGACGTATCACAGTAGTTGTCTATAAAGCAGAAGAAACGTTGGGAATGTTTACCAAGAGAGCTATTATTTAGTGCTGTGCGCAAAGTTTAAACCCCATTAACAGCTCATTATAATTGAACGTGAAAGACGCTTGTGACATTGACATTGCTGTGCATCACCGGTAGGTTGGTCAAACGGGAAAGATCGTTGCACCAGAGTTGTATGTGGCTGTTGGCATCTCTGGAGCCATCCAGCACCTGGCAGGTATGAAGGATAGCAAGACTATTGTAGCCATCAACAAAGACCCCGAGGCACCCATCTTCCAGGTGAGTTTACTGACCCAGTACATTACCTACAGACCTACTCTATTGGATGCCATAATTATTCAGAAAAATGTTACGGTAAATGGGTAACACTGCTTGGGCCTTTATCATATTTTCAGTTTCATTATGTGTGGATTTATGTTACACTCAAACTCTGTGCAGCATGGTATTAATAGCAAAGAAATGGCAACCAGGCCAGTTTTAAAAATTGACTGTGTGGTTTTTATATTCAGCACTAATGCCACTGCTTCCCCTGTACGGTAAAGGTGCAACTTGCCATACATTTACTTGTGCATTTTCTCAGCAGTTATTTAGCAAATTGAGAATTAGTGTGGCAAATGTTACTGGGCTTAACAGCTTTGGAAATTATAATAGGGGCAGTTTTCTTCAATTTTACAGGTGAAATTTAGGGTAGGAAAAAAGCTGGGTAGGACTCTAGGAAGGTGGGGGGGGGGCTAATTGGCCAGAGGCCCATGTTATCAAGAGCGTATAAAGAAGGAGATCGTACAAAGGTGAAATGCTGAAACCATGTTGCAGTATTAGTCGAATTAAGAAACTTTCTCCGTTTTCTTTTGACGATTCTTTGCGGTATTATTGATCAGCTGTCCTACCTTGCTAATATAAAACAAACCGCTTGTCCCTACGCTGAGATAATGAGCGGTGAAAATCTGGTATTTTTGCCGAAAACCGACTCGAGATCCCTGTTTGCTGTGACCCTTTCTCGCTTTGTGGCCAGTGTGTTGCTTCCGGTCGCCGCTGTGTAGCGCCATGGTAGCGCTGACTCATTACGTCAGTACTACAGAGTTTACTACATCCAGCGTGAGGTGGGCACAGGTGGGGGGGTCATCACTATGGCAATCAATAACAGACGTCATTCATTCCCTTTGTCAATCATTGACGGAAACACGCGAGGTTTCCCGAAGTTATCTCAAAGCGAGAGACAGTCGCAGTCAGCAGGTATCTCGAGTCGGTTTTCGGCGAAAATACCAGATTTTCACTGCTCGTTATCTCAGCGTAGGGACATCGTAGGGACATGCGGGTTGTTTTATATTAACAAGGTAGGACAGCTGATCAATAATACTGCAAAGAATCGTCAAAATAAAACGGGGAAAGTTTATTAATTCGACTAATACTGCAACATGGTTTCAGCATTTCACCGTTGTATGCTCTCCTTCTTTATACGCTCTTGATGTTATATATTCTACTTCGTAATCAAATCTTGCAGGTGGCTGATCTCGGCTTGGTTGCAGACCTCTTCAAAGCAATTCCGGAGATGACAGAACTTTGTAACAAGTAGGAACTATTAAAGATGACACCATTTTCTAACAAAAATGTTCATCACAAATTTTTTTGCATGATCTATCGAGAGCTAGTTGTTACAAGTAAAGAAAATTTGAAAGATATTCAGAAAACAGGACTTGTAATGTGTAAAATTACAAGACAATTGGTGCAAGACCTTCAAAAAGTTCATTAGTGGGTTTATACAAGCTCCTGTTCTGTGATTGTGGCCACTCTGATATTTCAGATCGTTTAAAGTGTTAGAATGTTGTTATGTTATATCTTTGTATGTATTTACTGTCTGAGATGGCATAAGCCTGCTGTCTATTTATGAAACATGCACACAAAGTAAAACTAATAGCAACATTTCTTGTGGGTGTGATTTGGTAAACAGGAGAGCCAGCAAGCTGTAGTGTAATGTGAAAACGTAATGTAATACTATTAAAAATAAAAACGTTTATCCTATGTATTAGCACTAAATTTTTATCTTGAGATGTTGCAAGTACTGATGACACCCATGGTATTGTATAGCTGTTCCCTTTATTGAACAAAAATGGAGGTCAGAAGTTCAGAACTCAGAAGGTAATCGTGGTGTTATCCATATTGACAGTTATTTATCTAATAAGACAACATTCAAGGGTGATATGTTCAATGTTATCTTGCAAAGTAATACAGTACAATATATAGTTAGATCAGATTTTTAATAATCAGAGGTGCACTCGGGTTGACTTTTGTACCCCAGTACTACCAATTTTCTGATAGTACAGTTAACATTTATGCCACAAAGCAACACAGTATAGCCTCGCAACTGTTATCATGACCAAATTCGAATAGTTGCGTCATGGCTGGCAGAGACGAGGTATGCTCCAGCCAGCCTGTCAAACAGCACAGAGTTCACCGAGTCCTCGTGATTGTGCAACGTGTCCACCTGGCAAGTGTAAAAAGCCATTGTGGAAATCGGCAAGCTGCAGTTAGATTTAAATACCACAACACAATTAGAGACACCATCAAGGCATCAACACCTTAGCTTATGACGCACATTTAAACAGACGACTGCCAACATCAAAGACATACCTTTCCTGTTGCGATGTGGTACATCTTAATGGTTCCATCGTTGCTTGCTACAGCCAAGACAGAACCTGTACGAATATGTGTTAAATAACTTTGAGCTGATCGGTTAGAGCACATGTAATCCATAGCACAAGAATTGCAAAAGAATTTTGTGAGGTTTCAGTGAGCTATTTGTTTTACACGTACTGCGGCATTGGAAATTGCTGAGCACTATGATGGGCACTCGCACGCATGCATGCACATGCACATCACTTCATAACGACTCACCAGATGGGTCAAATGCTACATGATTAGCTGGATGGGGTCCAACATCAACTGTTGCCATAGCACTTGCAGTTCTCACATCCCATAACTTTACCACACCATAAGAGTCACAAGAGGCCAAAGTGTCTCCTTTCAGAGAAAATGTCACATGGTTGCATGAGTGAAAGTGACCATAAAACGTTTGTGCACAGATTCCCTGAAATGGCAAAGTGCATCCAGTGAGTTCACCTTATAAACGTAGGCATTAGTACACAGTGATGACGCAGGCACGTAACACAATTACACTATTGTTATTGCATGTGATAAAAGAACTGTGTAAACTCTTACTGTCCTAGCATCCCAGAGAGAGATTGTTTTGTCAGCAGAGCACGTGCACACAATATTGGAGTAGGGAAGAAACGTTATGCCATTGACAGAATCGGCATGTCCACGTAACGTGCTACGGCATCTTTCACTGAAAAATTATTGTAGAAGCATGTGTTGCCAATCGTCAAATCACTATTGACTTATCAGTCAGCCTAATCACTATCGTGAACCTATATATCATCGAAACAATAATATTAAATATACACACTTCATCTTTATATCCGATACATAACAACAAGAAATTTAGTCTTACTCATTAACAATCTTCAACTATTACAATATAAGTGGATGGGAGATATAAGAATTTATTAGTAATTAATTTTCCCCAATTGTTTAAAACAAATTAAAACAAATTAATCAAGAACAATTACCGCATTGTATCTCTTTCTGAAATTACATTGGTCCCCAGGTTTCAACTCATATTAGCGAACAGTACTTTTAGATCTTTCATAAGTGAAATGATGTAAATAAGGTAGAGGTAGATACTTATTAATGTCCCAGATCTTAGCTGTGTTATCCATGGAGCAGCTTATTAGGACATCACCACCACAGTGCCACTCACAACTCCATACTGAAACAGATTTTATACAGACAATAATGCATAAACAGGAATGTTTATGAAACAATTTTTATACATAAAAATTTTAACATGAAGATGTACTACGTATTACACTTCCTGTCAAGTGTGTTAGTTTCCAATCTCATGACCAACCTTTCCTATTAGTGATGTACTTCTACCCTAATTAAACGAAATTAAATATAACCTGGTTGAGTATGGTCAGTAAACTGGAGTATGTAATCTTGTCTACTAATGTCCCATATCTTCACCGTCGAATCTCCACTTGATGTAGCTATCATGGTACCCCTAAAACAAATGCAAGTGCCTTGTACCACAAAAATGCATATTATTGCTCTAATTTGGGATTTGTTAAAAATTGATCTTATATATACTTAAAATTCATTATTTTATATCTAATACGATGATTCTGTGCAATTATTGCTCAGTTGTTGGGCAACATAGTTGCGTGGACCATGAATGTCAATGTATGTTCCCTTGCAACAATTCAATAATTGTTTTATTTATAAATCGGCAGTAAATAATCACATGGTAGGACCCTAGACCTTTAATTAAGCTGCCAAATAGTTTTTCACGATTACATCGTTTTACATGATTATAATCCAGAGAAATAGATTGAAATCTAGGGCATTTATACGAACTAGTAATGGCCTTGCATTTTATCAACAAACTGAGTCGCAAAATTTGGAAATTCACAAGGAATTTTGGATTAGGGTACACATATCATTACTAATTTGGCCAAATTGATCTGATATACTCTCCTCGTCCACTAGTGCAAACCTAAAACCGTGTTTCTACTAGAACTTCTAGTGTAAATATAATGATGCAGTGTTGGTGGTAACACTGCTCACCGGATTTTTTATGGGCAATATTAGGTTTTACTTCATGGCACACGTCACGGCACATGGTCTGCACCAATTATAATAAGGTGAGTTTTGAAAAGTTTTTTTTTGCAGCCATATAACAAATTAAGTACTTTGGCTGTGGAACTTTATAATGTATAATACATTAAGAAGTGATACATGAGTATGTAAATTAGTATTTAAAACAGTAATCATTGTTCAATAATGTAACATTCTATCATCTTAGCCAGCAGATGACCCATATAGCTACCACGTGTGATTAACTACAGATAATCCCACCAATATTAGAAAAAGTAGGCATCATGTATGCAAGTTATATCACTCATACTCTGGGTTAAAATCAACATCGGAGATCCAGTCTGAATGGCCCTCTCCAGTCATGATGTGCTGACCATCTGGTAACGACCACAGCATCCAGCTCTGATCATCGCTAACTGTAGCAAGAACTTGCTCCTTGGGGTGAAGTGCGATTCTAAGGAAAGCAAAGGAACATCGTTGTTGTGCATTTCTAAAATGTACGAACGGTAGCTACATGATGATGCCTGGTTCAAACACGTGTATAGTTCATACCAATAGAATAATAAAGATATTTGAATTATATGGTCACATGGCACTGAAACTAAGAGAACTGCGATGCCCATATTATACAGCGTCATATAAATTGCAGGTGTTATTATTCTAGCTTCACCACATCCCATTACATAGATATGATGTGCAATCACCATTATTGTATGTTTTGCTTCTGACATATGGAATATTACATAGTGTATTGTGTTTGTTCAAACATAATCATAAATGTCGCAAAGGGAGCCAATCTCACCCACTAATTGCCACTTTGTGTGCCTGTATTGTCTTATTAGGTCTAAAGCCTTCTGCAGTTGATAGGTTAGGAGCTGGATGAATATCACGATGTTGGTGAGGGTTGATCACATCTTTCAGAAATTGCACAACCTAAAATAGTCAAGCTATACATAGTTATCACAACAGTCACACAATGCTGTTGATTTAAGAAAGAAGAAATAATAAATATCTAGATTCAGAAGTTAATTGAAAAAATAGCACACAATCCTAACACTTCGATGCCTGTGTTACATTTTGCATATTAGTTATGTTAAAAATTTCATTGTTCATGTAAAAAGCTCACCATATATTACCTGATGATACCTGGTAAGATACATGGCTATACAGATATTTCCATTCATCATCACCTCTGGCATAATACTTACATTAGGTTCACACTTTGATGGAGATTTCTCCTGTGCCCTTTTCACATGCTGACTCCGTGTAGTCTGGCCTATAGGCATCAAGTAGTGTGGAATACAACTCTCGTCTTTTGTGTCTACAAAGATGGTTATGTAAAATCATCAATGGCATGAACTTGTTGCAGATTAATTTTAGAAAGGTTACTGATGTTGCATTGTAGATTGCTTTCCTTCCAAGTTATAATAATGCAGATAAAAAATGTTATATTCAAAATTAACTGTACATTTACAAATATGCAGATACCAAATTCTATATTGCTTGCATCAAATATTCCCATGGAATTTTGCAAACTTGTGATGTGGCTAAGGGTTTTCTCTAACTCCAACTTTGTGAGCGTTTTCTCCTTCATAGCGGCTTCATACTTTTTTTTCATTTCTTGTATGCTTGGTTCATAAGTAGAACAATGCTTTTTCAGTCTGTAGGATAACAATAAGGACCTCCATAACTGAACTACGAAACACGTACATGCCATAGCTCAGTGTGTTGCGGTGAAAAAAAAGAAGGTAGTGTACAGTACCAGGCAGTACCATTTGCCAACCGTGACCATGCCAACCATTCGCCAACGTTGGCCCAACGTCATGCAGCCAACCATTTCCAACTAGCATCATGCCAACCATACGCCAACGTCATGCAGCCAACTACTTGCCAACGTTGGACCAACGTCATATTGCCAACCACATGCCAACCATGACCGTGCCAGCGTTGGCCCAACGTTGGCCCACCGTCATATTGCCAACCATGACTGTGCCAACCAAATGCCAACGTTGGCCCAACGTAAGCATGCTATCTGGGAAGTTATTAGCATAGATGGTGAGATCATTTGTACAGTAACGTATTGTACCTCTGTATCTCAGCAACAAGTCTTTCTTTATTTTGTTCCAAGCGCTTGTGGTGCATACGGCTGTAATCTCTCTCTTTTCGCAGCTTAACACATTCCTCCTGAGCTTTGCTAGCAATTATTAATCACACACGCATAAATGACAGGCTTATTTTTCACAATTGATCACAATGAAAAATCACAATTGATTTTCGATGCAATATTACCTATATAATATTTCATTGAACCTACTTTTGACAATTTTTTTTATCAAATGCCAACTATACATACAGCAAGTATCAGTAAATTAATTATGCATACGAGCATGTTACTTGTGATCGCTGTAACTCCTTGCTGATATGCTGTAACTGTTCGTGCAGCAACTGGTTTTGGTGATAGGCATCTGGTACTGAGGTCAGTTCCTCTTTTGGAATATTTCCTCTACTCTGAAACTCGTACCTACATTAAATACATGAACCAAGCCACATATAAGTAAGCTAAAAATGTTATGCTACAACTACAGAACTAATGTGTTGTAAACATTTGTCTGACATCATTATATGCTATTATCACCAGTTATATGATTGAGTTCTTATTACTTTACCACTCGGTTTGAAAGCAGCCTAGTGTCTTCTTCATTCCCATACGGTGCAGGAAGTTCCTCACATAGTCATCAACTACTTCAGGCATTCTTGACACAGAGCTGATGGGTACCTTAGAGGAGTTATTAATATTAATGTAATCTAACTCTGTTTTCAGTTTGAAACTCCTCTTTAATTATACGCCCTAAAGAACTTGGGATAAGCTACATGGTTAAATATCCAAAGTTGAAACGTGTTTAAACTATGATAGTGTAATTTAAGCATCATTACACTTGGTTGAGACTTTTCTGACGGATGCCGATATGTGCGAATAGATGAATCTATGGTTTCCTCGCCTAGAAATAAAAACATTAAAATTGCATTGAATTTGAAAGCTATGATTACAAATTTTAAACAACATCACAACTATCTATATATTTGTAGTATTCAATTAATTACTATAATTTTATGTTGAATTTGAAAACCTGTCTCGGGAATATTGTCTCCAGCCAAACGCTCTCCATATAAGAAATCATCATCAGTGTCAAGCACAACTTCATGCTCTAAAAGTAAAAGAGAAAGAGCCACTATATAGAAAATTAATTCTAGGAACTACTCTTGTTGGGTTACATTATTGTATCTAGGGTCTATATGACCTGCCTGGAGATCAGGCCGCTCGACTCAAACTACATGCAGACTGCCTACTGATTATATGATTACGCTCTACACATAATAAAACGCGCAACAATTATAACACAATAATAACATAATAACACAATAATAACAACAATAATAACATGCGCAACAAAAAATGGCGGTTTGCAACCGCGTGCAACCTGCCCACCCCTCCACTTGGAAATACATTGTGCCCGCTCACTAGCGAAAAATGGCGGTTACAAGTTGGTAAATAATCTTCGTCGACGAGTAATATATAAATAGCAAGTACAACATTTAACCGTTAGTTTGCGGTTTAATTTTAGTGTTTGTAGTAACTTAAGACATTTGTGCGGCAGAGAATGTGCTTTATTTGGCGTACCGAAGAAGTTATTAAACGCAAAAACTTGTCTTTGCTTACTACCTGGAAATTGCCATAGTATGTTCTATAACCCTGCGGCGGAGCGGAGGGCTGTATAGTTCTAGAGCTAAGCCTAAGCCTAAGGCCTACTATTACTAAGCCTACTGTCGCTGATAAGGTCTATGTTCCCCAGAGTACTGCCGGAACGTACCCTGGGTACGGTCCGGTATACCGGAACGTACCCTGGTACTAAATACTACTATCTAATATGCCGGACCGTACCTAGTCCGAGCCAACGCAGACCCCAGTAATAGGGTCTGCGGCTGTGTCTATCTCAATCACGGAAAGCCACCTCCAGTTTGGAGGTGGCACTTATAAGTAATATATGCGCCTGATATATACAATCCTATTGCATGGAACTTACTTTAATCTGAACTTGAATCATTTATCTACATGTATGCACGCTATGATGTCCTGGTAGCGGCCACAACATAACAATATATCAAGTTGTTAACCTAATGGTAAATATAAACATCCAAAGAAAATTGTCTGTCTTCATTCACATTTGTCAACCAATGAAAATCACTTCCGGTTACTTCGGCTATTCCCGATGTTCAACAGGAAACATGGTAGGTAGTCCGCGCCAGTCAGCCTTAATTATTTCCGAGTGAACTCAAAACTACCGGAAATGAATTTCATTGGCCGATCGAAAAATCAGTCTAATAAGGCCAAAAATATCGAAGTTACTCTTACTAGGGCTCATAGGGTCTATGTCCCCCAGGGTACTGCCGGAACGTACCCTGGTCACTATTTGATATGGTTAGGGTTAGGATTAGGGTTAGGATTAGGGTTAGGGTTAGGATTAGGGTTAGGGTTCGGGTTAGGGAGTAGGCGTAAGCGACTCCCTAGACTCGTTAGTGGAGTAGGCCAGGTACGGTTCGGCATCTCAGCCTTACTAGGATGAATTATTGCATGAAAACAAAGTTCTGAAACGGAGATAAAGTCTTCGGAAAGCGATATTGACAAACAGAAGGTCTGTAGACTGTACTTGATATTTTGGGTCAAATATACCCCCGTCACACCCTCGCCTCAGTGCTACTCCGTACTCGATTCACCTATCCAATGCCCACAACAAAAATTGCAACAATTTTTACAAGGGTGACTGCAGACAATAAACCCGCACCCTCAGATTAGCAAAGCGGAGTTATAACGTCTGCATTTGCGGACTAAGTATGACTATGTATGACTATATGTCTATGACTATGACTATGAGTATGACTGAACATGGCTCTAGGCTCTAGTAGTAGTACTATAGCCCGCGTTCGATTAACTGCCGCACGTTAATCACCTGCGGCAGTTAATCGAACGCGGGCTATAGTACTAGAGCTAGACTGAGCAGTGACACTGTCAGTGTCAGTGTCAGTAGACAGTACTGTACAGTGACTGTACTGTACACAGGTGACAGTAGGCCTACTGTACAGTGTACTACCGTCGTACCGAGTACTGACTAGTGTCATACACAATATACCTACAAACTGACAAAGTGCAAGTTATTACATTCATGCGTTGCACTTTTTGCAGACATGACCATTATAATATTAATAATGATAGCTTCCATACTTTCTAAAGAGTATAACTCTGGCTGCTTTTTATTTGTGAAGTCCCGTGTAGCAGCCATACTACCACAACCTAGACGTTGTCATGGTATCCAATGATAACCAATTGCAGCTGAACAAGTGTACAGTCATTACACCACTGGCGCCGTCTTTTGTTGGAACCATGGAACTCTTGCGCATGGGCATTACTGTTCTGTTACTGTTATCTGCGCACTACGTTTTCTCTCTGTGGCGTCTGTTTCTTTTACAGTTTAAGTTGCTGTCTCTTGCACAAACGTTTTATATTATATTAATTCTTTTCATATATTGAAAGAGGTAGGTGTATTTTATTGTTTTAGGGTTGCTTTTGTATGGTTACCTATACTACTTACTACTATCTTGGCTACTTTCTACGTGCTCGTGCTGTGCCGGCATTTTGAGGTGCTGTTCATGCCAAGGTTCATGCCAAACATGGCGACGCGCTTTTGTAGTAATGCGCTAAAGTAACCCCTAGTAGACTTTGTCTCTTCACAGATTAAGTGTAATATTGCACGCGCGATCTGCGAAATAGGTATAAACACATCTAATACATGATACTTGTACAAATTATGTATCAAATATGTTCAAATGTAGTTTTAAAAACAAAATGACCGTAATTACGCGTATTGATTTTCTTGACGCGTTGTAGGTGCTTCGGTTACTAGTTCTTTGTGTGAGTTAGGAGTGCCGAGTGCGTTACATTTCTGGCATTTTGTAAGTAATTTGTATAGTCTATAGATGTACGCAGCTATATAATAATTAATTTTCTTCCATGTGTATTCCCTGACGCACTGATTTCACGCGCAGTATTTTAAGTAATGATAAATCGGTTGCGATTAGAATCTAGTGAACATTTGAATGTCAGAATGATGTGCCTGACGGTGTCCGTTAACGTTGTATCTTGTATTGTAAATTGTATTGTATCTTGTATCTTGGCTCCCTGTCTTGAGTCTTGTATTTCACAAGGCACTCGATTACATCGAAGTGCGGGGATTATCTAGAGAAACAGAAGATTATTACCGCCTCTAATTCTCTAAATATTACTATTAACTAGTGAGTAGTGTTTCGAAACACCAGAATTTTCCGCACATAAACTAACTCTGGACTAGCTCTAGTACTATAGCCGCTTACATTAACTGCCGCTGGGCTATAGACCGACCCATGGGGCATGCAATGGACCAACTTACTCCAGCCAGTCAGCGGGAACTATGTATTTCCGCATGTGGAGGGGTGGGCGGGTTGTGTTGGTTGTGGACAAAAACATTGTTGTTGTTAAGTAACAAATTAATAATAGTAATTTGTTCATCTTTCATGACAAAACTAATATTACAATCTCTTTTGATCGCTTAATTTGTTACTTGACAACAACAATGTTTTTGTCCACAACCACCCCAACCCGTCCACCCCTCCACACGCGGAAATACATAGTTCCCGCTGACTGGCGCTGCTGCAGCGCCGCCAGAAATGGCCGTTTGAAGTTCGCAAATCGAATGTTTGTTCACAAGAAATACCGCAAGTATACCATTGCAACGATAGTTAGAGGTTCAATTTTAGTAGCGGCTATAACTTAAGACATATTCACTTCGGATAAGAGGCATTAATTGCCTACCACAGACGTTTTTTAGCCAGATATAATCGGGGATAAGTTGGTCTATTGCATGCCCCATGGGTCGGTCTATAGCCCAGCGGCAGTTAATGTAAGCGGCTATAGTACTAGAGCTAACTCTGGACTAGCTCCAAGAAACGGTATTGCTAGGGTTAGAATAGCTCCAAGAAACGGTATTGCTAGGGTTACAATACCGTTTCAAACCTTGGCTGCAGCTAAACACGTAGTTGCCTTATTTTCCAAGTATCGCCAAAGAACACCACACATGTGATATACCAAATGAATCGGTAAACGTCCACCTTCTTGTAACCATCAGTGCGCTAGGATGCGCTGGGTACTTACGGGGTTACAGCGACTTTTTGAGACGAAAACAGAATTCATGAATTCGCCGCCATGTTTGCTATCATTCCGACTGTGACTAAAATTTGCAATGGATCGAACAAGCGAAATTAAACGATCTGCGGTCCTCATGTAAACCACCCCTACATCCGAGAACATGTCATCAAAGGTTTTTACAAATGGCCCAGACATTTGTGAACATCGTTTCACTTGCTTTGGTGTGTAATTGCCGTGAGAGCCATCGTGCAGCTATTGTACTATTTCTGTAGTATTTTCTAGCGAGTCTTTTCTGTTTCGGGTTTTCCGTGCCTCGCTAAACATGGCGGGTAAAGCTGATTGGAAAGTTGATATGCTGTGAGAATTAGCAGATTATACCGTGAATTAAGAGATACATTCTAGTTTAGAAGCAGGACAACTGTGAGTTAACGTTTATATTTCAAACAAGGCAAGTCAAAGGTGGTAATAGAATAGTTTTATTTGAGATATACAGAGTTATTCATCTAGATCTGCAGAGGTTTTTTGTATGGAAGGGTGTCAGGCTGTATAGACAATCCGTCGCACAGCCTGGTTGGGCTAGACGTGATGCGGCCATGATGCGGCCATGATGCCGAGGCACGCAGAGGATTGACACTGTGTCTTCCAATCACAGCCTATGCTGCACCTCTCTATAATATTTTCAAATGTGGGGACCCATTACAGTACCAAATCGCCGATCTCAGGAACTAGGGCATTCTGCTAGGCTAGAACGGTTTCCTACGATAGTTTGGCACGAAAACGAAAATAACGCTCTTTAGCGCTCTGCGCTACGTCCTGTTGCATTTTCGCATCTCCGTAATCAGAATAAGGCCCGCCTTCTTCGTTGATGGGCAGGAATGGGGTGTCACCGATGTGACCGGTTCCTTTCCCCAGCCTGTTTACTTTTTGTAGATAATAAAATGCCCGGCCGATGCATTTCACATCAAACAGGAAAATTTTCTGCATTTTCACTCGCTGTCGGAAATGAACGAGTGCGTCATTCATTGAACAATTCAATAAAACACACACAATGTTCGGAGCTAATGTTTACATGCCACAGCGCCATCTCTTGGATGTTTTATAAGTAAATATGGGGATTTTCAATAAAATAATGCGTTTTTATATGTATTTACCACGATTTACGTATAGAAACTATATTTTATATTTACTGATTTCTCCGTATCTTTCCTTGGAGTTTTCATCGTCTTTCAATGCCTTTCGGTAGGTTTTCTGCGTGATTATTATTTTGCGCAGGCGCTCATTTTGGAAATCCTCCAATATTTTTACTTCTTCCTTAGGCCAACCAAAAAATTACCTTTGGTTTGGGTCACCCGCCCGCACTTCACATTTCGGAGTGAAAAATGTGCGACTGCGGTCACTTTTAGAGGGTTTCAAGAAAAAATAGAATTCAAAGATGCCGCCTGCCGATCATACATATTCAAATATCCGACCCTTGTCATTTTATTTACCTAAACAGAGTTCCAAAATATTTTTCCTACAACGTGAAACAGTCGTATAGAGCCTGGGCCGGCTACTTCATAAACAGAGCCTGAAGGTCGTATGGCGCGGCGGCCGGCTTTGATGTACGCGATCGATCGCGTACTATATAGTATACGCATGCCAGTGCTCGAAATAAGCGTTGTCCGGTTGTCCGAGACAACCAGAATTTGCGCCGGGACAACCTAACCAGTCTGAGACATTGTCCGCGTGGACAACCAAGTAAAAAAGGTGACGAAAAACGCACTTTATTTATGTTTTTCTCAGGGGTTCTCCAAGAGCACTTATAGGCCTGGCGGCCCGCCATTAATCTATGGTGTGGGAAAGCGCGCATACTAGCTGCTATTTCCAACACTGGTATATGTCAGGTTTTCTGATTTATGAGAGGTGAAGTCGATTTGGAGACCAGCAAACCAGCAAGTTCACCCTACATTTTGGTATTTTATTCCATTATTATTTTGAATTTTCCGATGGCTTTGCCATGCAAACAAACAACAGTGGGATTCATGTTGATCCGAAAGTTAAAAAAAAGAGAATTGTCGTAGGCAGAATGAAGGCTGTACATGTACTCAAAAGTGGCCCAATACCATCTCCTGCCATCTACATTTTCAAAAATTTTGTGGGGGAGAACCCCATAACCCCCGCTTGTTTTCACCCCCCGAAAGATCCTAGATCCGCACTGAACAATTACATATCTTGGGAGCAAGAGAAACAATGTAACAAAAATGTCGCACTTTTCGGTCGACACCCAAAACAAACGTTTTGCCCATGAGAAGGTAGAAGGAGCCGATAGGTCGTGTGGAGAGGGAGGTGGCAGGAGCATATAAATATTAAAAGGCCTCCTAGTGATGAAAATAGTTACATATATCAAAAGTACACTATGTTAGTGTACAACTACTGCAGACAATTTACAGGTTGATATGGTTTTCGAGCGTGTATGAAAAAAATATTTTTGATGTTACAATGTAAAGAATTTGCAAAACTGCGCTGGACAAACTAAGCCGCACAACTCCCGCCAGCTCGCCTGGAACGGCAAGAAGCCCCCCTAGATCTTTTCTCGCCAAGTGAGTTAGCCCTGTGACCGTTCAGGCTAGCACGCGCGTCTTGTACATGTTGCCAAGCGGTGTAACATGGAGACCTGAATGTGAACAGCGATTCAGAGTCCGTCTCTAGACTTGATCAGTTTACGTAGCTACGGAGATAAACAGTACAATCAGCAATTGAATAAAGATGAAATGAAGTACGATAATTAGAAATCGGACAGTGCTTAACCATCTGGTTCGAGCAGATAGTTGTATTCAAGCCTGCACGTACATGTTTGAACGCTTGCAACGATTCCGGCTAGCCACAGAGCTGTGCAGAGGATTGTTTATACACAGCGGACGGAAATGGATATTCTAATCCTGGCAATTACGATTTCTTGGAGCTTAACCAGCGCATAGTTTAAGGCAACCGTGCCAAGAACGCGGTGATGCCCTTGTGCCGTTCCAGTTGCCAGATGTTCAAGGCGAACGTCGGAACCATGCAGAAGCGATAGACTGCTGAATCGCTGAGTTATAGCACTGCTCGAGTATTTTTCATCATTGTAGTACTAGGCGGATGTACATAATCAGCGAGCGTACTAAGGACCTTACTGACCATTAATACGGCTCCTGACAATAAATTAGAAAGTTTTGCTTTTCAGGTACAAGCTAAATACGGCATAGCAGGTTTTTCTCCAACCAGATAATTCAACTGTTCAGATTTTCCCATTCTACAGTACTGTCTAAATTTTCTAAATTAGAAGTAGGCCTCAAGTATACAGTTAGGCCTTGATAAACTGAACCGAACACGCAAGCCTGACAAATCAGTCCAACATCAAGGTAAATCGTAATTTAGCGTACCAGGTAGTAAGAAATTATGAACCAGACTGTAATACGTAGATTTATGACACACATGATAATCAGTAACAATGTTGATTTCCACAGTATGTAATGTGCATTTCAGTACTTGTTAAATCGCTTAAGAAACTCAGTAGTATACAAGTCACGAGAATATATACATCATCATAATGCAGGTAATGTTTAACCCTGAGGGTCAGGCTGTCCTGTACGTAAAACTAACCGCGGGATCCACGAAAACAGGAAAGTAGCAACACACAAAGCTATTGCGTATCATGTGAGCAGGATTGGCATGAAGACTGAGTAAAGCAAGACTTGATCATGGTTGGAACCAGATTTTATTGTCCTGAGTATTAATGTGGTTTAAATTCCCGGTAGTAATTCTACAATGCATATCAATTACTAATATATATATATATGCATGCTACATGGATGAATTATTATTTTTTATTTTTATGATGGCACGTGGAATGTTTATGCCCAATATAAGTTACAGGAGAATAGCTCTTTGTGCTCACTTGCACTGAATGCAGGCTTTTGCTGTGCGCGACACACGCGGGGAAACCTAGCCTGGACGTAACAGGCCGTTTTCACACCTGGTGGCCGGTTTGGCAGACATTAAATTATTTTAACATTCATAGACCCCAACAATCAAGCACGTGCTTTAAAATATCACAGAGCACGCAACCACAATATTACGACACTGCTTTCGTTATTTACGTCCGGCTTCCCGATACTACCGCTTCAAATAATTGATAAACAATTTGACAGCTCTTAGAGATACTTCACTAATAGAAGCCTTTAAGTCATCCCACTATTTTTGACGGCAGCTGTGTGTTTTTGGCCCCCCCTTGGTTAACAAAATCTGGCCTACAACACTGTTTTGGGGCTGTTTTGTACCCATATTATATGTGATGACAAATAGGAGATATTTGGGATATATATTTTTTGGGCACAACCAGAAATTGTTGCGGACAACCCGATTTGATGCCTGGGTTGTCCCCGCAGGACAACCACATTTTTTTTTTTCTTATTTCGAGCACTGCATATGCTATCGTGCCGTATACCCCTGCTACACGTGGCGAATCGGCGGCAGCGCGTTCCACAGCGTGTCGCAGCAGAAATGGACATTCGATTCTGTGGCCTGTGTGAAAATCATCCCCACAAACGTCTGTTGATATTTTCTTCCACGTGTGGAAGATTGAACAGCGTCTGCGGAGTGGCCTGTGTAAAGTTCCACACTTTCTCTATAAACTTGAACGTGTTTTAATCGTGACATTTCGACGTGTTTTTACGTTGCTCTTCCTGTTTCGCCGTGAACACATGTGTGGTGAAGCTGTGTGTGTGCGTGTGTGTGTGTGTGTGTGACATTTTTCTTCTTCCTTTGGTTCAGGTTGTCCAAGTTTCACTATTTATTTTTAAGAAAGGCGGGTACGTAATACTCGTGATACGTATTGTATCGTGACCCTAGGTATCGATACACTCTATGGCAGCAGGGCGAAAAAATTATTTTTCAGGGGGCTATCTTTTCAAGCTCGCGTGCATGAAAATAGCACTCTAAAATTTGGTTTGCCTTGAACTCTATGCAAATTTACGGGGGCTCTTTTTGGCATTTCGGGGGCTAAATCGCCCCGATCCCCCGTGTATTTTTTTCCACTGACTTGCAGGATGATGACTGAAAACTCTCTGTAATTTGTGCATGGGTATGAAGATATTGGGTAAAAATGTTA
>NW_014578213.1:39348-56569 GCF_000485595.1 Priapulus caudatus
CCGCCGCCTGCCTGCCTCCCTGTCTGTCTGTCTGTTTATTGCCTGCCTGCCTACCTGCCTGCCTGCCTGCCTTCCTGCCGCCGCCTGCCTGCCTCCCTGTCTGTCTGTCTGTTTATTGCCTGCCTGCCTACCTGCCTGCCTGCCTGCCTTCCTGCCGCCGCCTGCCTGCCTCCCTGTCTGTCTGTCTGTTTATTGCCTGCCTGCCTACCTGCCTGCCTGCCTGCCTACCTGCCTGCGTGCCTGCCTGCCTGCCTGCCTGCCTGCCTGCCTGCCTGCCAGGATGAGAGTTGAGGGAGTAACTAGCAGGGAAAAAATTTTAATTTATTTTTCAGGGGGCTACTTTTCAAGCTCGCGTGCATGAAAATAGCACTCTAAAATTTGGTTTGCATTGAACTCTATGCAAATTTACGGGGGCTCTTTTTGGCATTTCGGGGGCTAAATCGCCCCGATCCCCCGTGTATTTTTTTCCACTGACTTGCAGGATGATGACTGAAAACTCTCTGTAATTTGTGCATGGGTATGAAGATATTGGGTAAAAATGTTAGGTTAATCCATGTTCATCCCATTATTTTACTCTAACAATAAAGCCCTGCGACTTCTCCAAGAAATTGAGCTTGTAGGCTATCAACAAGTGGCGTAGTTAATTAGGTTGATTATGTGTAGCATCTAACCCACTACCTGCGATGACAGCAGGGTGCGAAATTAACGGGAGTCCGGAGTCAAATACTCCCTGATTTATTGTCAGACTCCCTGATTTGACATATATGCAGGAGTCCGTGTGACTCCCTGAAAATTCTGCCATACTAATTAGTTCGTTCCAGAGCACGGCCTCGCGGAATTACTGTATTTTTCAGCTAATGTCCAACGAAAATTTGGCAGAAGTGCAACCGCATGAATCTTAAAAATAAGCACATGCGTTATTGTAAATATCCTTAATTTTGAACCTCAGACTGCGCACTCCCTCATTTTGCCGCGGACGCCCTCTTTTTGAGCGTAGGGAGTCCTCCCGTGTTGAAAAGTTCATTTCTACCCCTGAACAGGGTTCATTTATGAAAAGCCTAAGACCTGTTGAGACATTTTGCATGATTACTCAGTAGTGAGTACAACCCAGTATACACAGATGTGCGCAACTGGTTGGTGTTGGTGTTGTAGGTGTAGCTTTGCCCTCCCGTTCTCAATCAGAAAATGCAAAGATTTGGTGACTATCATCAGGACAGTGAGGAGAACACAGAACAGAAGATGGATGATCAAGTGCCTTCGGCATTCGAGATAGGTGGTGGTTATGTGCCACCTAGTTACCAGACGTCAGGTAACCAGAACTCGGAGCATGGCCCTGCTGCTGCACAGACTCTACGTGCTATCATGCATGGAAAGGTTTGTTACCGTAGTAATCGTACTGACCACTTGTTATTATCTTATGTGAAATGCATCCCTTCAACATTCTTAAGTTTCAGTTCAATTATAATAATTTTTATAGGTAATGCTATAATTTACATGTTGTAACATGCCCTCCTAGTATTATCTTATCATAATACATTATGCTTTACCTCAATTCTTCATCATGTTAAATGACCAGTAATATTTTGGGTTAAAGTATGAGTTAAATTATGAATTTGGTAAATTTACCTTCTTTTTTTTTCTTGTAGG
Source organism: Priapulus caudatus (assembly GCF_000485595.1). Lineage (NCBI taxonomy): Eukaryota > Metazoa > Priapulida > Priapulimorpha > Priapulimorphida > Priapulidae > Priapulus > Priapulus caudatus. Next base: position 40,996 of record NW_014578213.1, read on the forward strand.
AAGTGGGAGTTATCATAGGAAAGGTGAGTTATTATTTACTTACATCCATATCTATAATTATTGTCAGGGTTCTCCCCAGGATGAAATTGAAACAGGGGGAGGGGAGGGGAAGGGAGGGGGAACTAGGGGGGTCCGGGGGCGTGTTTTTTTGCCGTAACACTAATTAATGCGTAAAATCGCCACCACACCATAGACGGTATTTGGGGTTCTTGTATATATAAGATAGCCGAGTCTGTGTACAGTTAGTGTTGGGTTCGGGACAGGTTAACTGCTTGTACTTGTGTATGGTCTGCAGTGCATGCGTGGTACGGTAAAAATACACGTGTCTGTGGTCCTGGTCGAATGGGAATTCTTGACGATGGATTCCCGTGCTGTCAAACTTTTATTGTGGTGGAATTTAATCGGGGCGGAGGTAATTTAAACGGGGCGCAACGATTGAAACAGGGGGGAGTTTTCCCAAACAGGGCGCACGCCCCGTTCGCGCAACGTAGGGAGAACCCTGATTGTGGAGCCAGATATAAAATATTTGTGGAGCCTGCTGTTACATTAAACAAAGAGATTTTACAAGTAATATTCCTTGTTTGATATTTGGTTTCAGAAAGGAGAAAATGTCAAAGCAATAAGAGAAGAAGTGAGTACCTAATTGAAATGTCACTTGTTAGTTTTAGTTCTTCCTTGGTATTGAAAAGCAGGGTCAGCTCTCGAAAGAAGCATATGTTTCTATTTTGCACATTACAGACCGAGGGCTAATCACAAAAGTGCAATTATATTTGTACGTAAGTTCCTATTTAACCGAAGAATTTTTTGCTAGGACAAATTCGTCCATATTATAACTGAAACTAAGACTTGTTTTTAAAATAATGCTATCCTTCTCCTTTTGAATTGATAAATAAGAAATGTCCTCGGTCTGTAACCTGCAGTTGAAAAGCTACGATGCGCAACTTTGAAAGTGGATGCGCTAGTAGTAGCGGCACCGTCGTCGTAATCAACAGTGTTATAGCCGTTAGTTTTAAAACATTAAAATAATATTTCTAATGAAAATCGAACAGTGAATTTTTTAAGTAGTGTAATGTAAGCCTATTTTAACTGAAAATATGTAAGGAACCTAGGGTAATGTGTCCCTTTAATTGACTATTTTAGCTGTAGTGTTATTTGTACATTTATGGAATGTTAGGATAAGTTTTGTTCACCATTTAAATTTATGTATTAGTGTTAATATTATTTTTGTACTGTAAAGGGAAAAATAATAAAATAGCATTTAATATTTGCATCAGAAGTACAGCAGGAATTATTATTAGTTTACAAATGAGACTAACATTATGGACCTAGTCTAAAGAGAGTATTGCCAGTCGAATGTCAGGTGGGAAACGGGTCAGGGTCGACTGACCTGTTAGTAACTTTCTCTTAAGTATACCGCTGACTTAGTAGTAGCCTTCAAATATTTATCTAGTAAGTATCATCAGCTGTCAGCCTTGTAGAAATATGTATACTACCCTGCAAACTAATGAGGATTTAAAAGGTTGGCTATTTAACGGGTGTCTCTTTTTTCTATAGAGTGGAGCAAAAGTTAACATTTCTGACAGCTCATGTCCAGAGCGTATCGTGACGGTTACAGGCCACACGGATGCCATCTACAAGGCATTCGCACTTATCTGCAAAAAATTTGAAGAAGCTGTAAGTTATTGACAGTAGTACTTTGTTTGTAGGCATTTATCACAATTTTATTGAATGATCTTTGGATTTGGGGTAGTGGTAAATTTCTTCAGTGTATCCAATTCTTGTTTCACGTGTGGTAAGAGAACCGTTTAGATTTGTAGCTATGCATTAAGTTGTTCCTCAGTGGTATTGCATGTCTTGAATAAATTTTCAGGATTTTAACAAGACATTGGGGAATGCTCCCAAGCCACCAGTGACATTAAAATTAATTGTGCCTGCAAGTCAATGCGGATCTATCATTGGAAAAGGCGGCGTGAAAATCAGAGAGATAAGAGAGGTAAGATTATTCTATTTGAAACGACATCTCTATGTTGCAGATGTAAGAAGTAGAAAGTTGACTAGAGCTATTTGCAGTACGGATGTAGTACACTGAAATTCTAGTTAGTCGTTAATAGCTCCGTAATGTAGTTGGTAGCGTTTGTGCTTGCATGTTTTTGAGTAGAATGCGCTAGTATTGTAAAACTCTTTTGTGTCCTTTATGGTCGCTAGGTGACTGGTGCGTCAGTCCAAGTAGCGAGCGAGATGCTGCCTGGTTCCACTGAGCGGACAGTTACAATATCTGGAACGGCTGAGTCGATCACACAAGCTGTCTACCACATATGCTGTGTCATGCTTGAGGTAATTCTTTTGCTTTTTAAATATCATCCCGTTAATAGAGAGTGGGTGGGGGGTCGTTGGTAGATGGGATCTTTGTGGTGTGAATTTAGTTTATTTTGTTGTAACTCGCTTATGAATAAGAGTTGAATAACTTGTTTAATTTAAGATTGTAAGCTATGTGATATGGTCCAAGTTCACTGATAAATGATTTGGTTTAAAGTATGTAGAAAAACCATGTAGCTTAAAAAAATATATTGTCTGGATGCACTGACTGCTTATATGTTTCAGTCGCCCCCTAAAGGAGCCACAATTCCATACCGGCCATCTCCAGGTGGACCTAGAGCTGGTGGAATGAACCCGCTGATGGGGGGAGGAGGAGGAGGAGGCGGCATGATGAACATGGGACGAGGAATGGGAGGAGGCGGTGGTGGAGGAGGCGGAGATTCCTCAGACATGAGCATGGAGGTATGACGTTGCATTCACCATGTTTACTTGTTCTCTAGGTTCATATTAGCCTTACCTTTCTTTTCGTATTCTGAAAGGTAATGAAAAAATAATAACAATTAATAATTAAAAAATAATAAGAATAATAAATAAATAATTTAGGAAAGAGGTAAAGAATGCTCAAGTTAAATTCCTTGCAAATGCAGTTTCAGTTTTATTATATGAGAGTGATACTGTATGTAGTTATAATACAAGTAATAATCTTGGTTATATATGTTTGATATACCTTATTGGTTGTCATAGGATTTTTGTGGTTGTCCATTGTTCCATACATGTAATAGAGTGTTTGTGTATCTCAAGAAAAAATCACCATCATTTTAGACATGGCAGAGAACTTGCAGACAGGCTGAATATGGTGTCATGATCCTACCTTTGTTATGGGATGCTTAGGATGTAATCAGTAAATTTCTAAAGCTGTATACAGTTGATGCTTTATATTTATAATTTTTACGGTGCCATTTAAAACTAATAATTATCTATAATTGTTTTCTATACACTGGCCTTGTTTTATTTTTTTAAACTGATACAGTGCAGGAAAACTCACTTAAATATGCACTGTAGCAGTAAATAGAACACTTGTTATTGTATTTCAGCCTTGCTACACTGGCGGATGAAGGTTTGGCATGATTCTTGTGACTGGCGTTGATACAGTGGTAGGTTTGACTGTTATAAGTGTGACCTCCGTGAAGACCAGTCTTGCCGTCACATTGGAGACCTTGTTTCGGCCACTTTCTTCCTCTTGTGAAGATACTGCTCCGCTTGCCATTTACAGGCCTCCATCGATAAACTGCTTCTGAAAATTCCAGACGATTCTCATGCTACCAAGTTCAGGGATGTCTCTGCCTGTCTTACCGATTTATTCACAACCAGACCGGTCATTTCTGATCTACCATGCTGCCGGTCCTACGACATTCTCAACTGCATTCCAGATAACTTCATTGCTTCCAGTTTTCAAGGACACCCGCCCGTCTTGCCGGTTGTTTTCTCTGATATGCACAGACCAGCCACGTCTACTCGTCATGCCGTTGGCCTCATGTCTGACATTCTTCACAGTTTCCAGTTGCTTCCAGATATCTCTGTTGCCACCCGCCAGAGACGTTTACCCGTCTTGCCACCGCCTGCGCCAGCTACCATGTTACTTCCATGCTGAAGGCCTAAATCTCTGCTGCCCGATGTGTGGGCCATCTCAAGCCGTTCTGCCGGTGTTTCACTTGCATCTTGTTCAGCCGCCAGTTCCAATCGCTAGGGCTCTCTCCTGCTGACACCACACTGCCTGCCTTTCTTTGAAGCGTGTTTGACCTGCATGTGTAGCCTGTCAGGGCATCGCATTGTAGAAATGAAAATTGCGTGATCACGTGCGTGTTGGCATAGTATTTTAAGACTGCATGACATACTGTTTCGACTGTAGCAACAATGCTTTATCATTACAAGATGCCTGTAACCATTTTGTGTTTGGTCAAGTTGATAACTCGTTACTTCATAGCTAGGTTATAACTGCCATTATCCTCTTACCTAACTTAGTTTTCTAAATGCTTCCATCCAGAGAATGTAGCTCATTGCTACAAAGAGTTTTTGAGTTTTGTCACTGGTTTATCCTGGAGCATAGCTTTACAGCTTCCTGGTTGTCGTGCCACCCCTCTGGCATTTACACACATTTCTCTGCCGATCATCCAGTCTCATTTCTATGCCAATGCTACTAGCCGCCAACTCAACTTCCATTTCTGTTTTACAGCTCAGCATCCAAATCCGATGACCGGCCATAACCGCTGTGTGTAATCTGATAATCTTATGTAAAATACCACTCATCCTGTCAGCCCTATAAGTTCATATCTGATTAGTATCTGTGCATTTTTAGCAGTTTCTACAGAATATTCTCCAAGTTGTCTTGGTGATGCTGAACCTATTCCTAGACTCGAAGATTATTCCCAGATATTTTCCATTCCATCAGTACTGATAGTTGCGGTATGCCTGTGCACAAACTGTCTTGGGCCAAAAGCTGTTCTAAAACGTAAACAAATTGTTCTTTATCGTTACGGATTCGCCTGCCATATTCGTGTTATGAACGTGACAGTTTGTGTGCAGGCGTGCATGGGTTTGTTCACTGATCCCAAGCTGCCGCACGGATACACTTGTTTTGCAGCTAACAGTGCCTTTCTCGTTCAACAGTACACCTCGCCCGACCCAGAGTTACCTCCACCTTGCCGTACGTAGGTGATCCTCGAAACTGTTAGGCTATCGGTGTAAGAGTGCGTGTGTAAGAGCTGTGCGTGATGTTGTTCTCATTTCGATTTCAGCTTGTGAAGCTGCAGCAGCTTCAGCAGCTGGCCCAGTTGACACAGCTCCTGCAGAGTAGCGGCGGTGGAGCAGCCATGGGTGGTGGAGCAGCCATGGGCGGTGGAAATCCCCTGCAAAGTAAGTGCAGCAGTTGCGTTTGCTCGCGTCTCCTTATCGATACATAACGTATTAAAACTGGCCCTAATCATCAGGGTTTGTCTCGTATTTGAGTGAGAGCCTGCGAGCTTTGGGATCCACCGTCACATAAGACGCGAGACACTGTTTAAAATGTTCCGGCTAATAACGGGATCGAACTTCATGGCGCTGCCTTTTTTGCAGGTCTCCTATTGGCTCTGAGTCAGGGAGGAGGCGGAGGCGGAGGTGCTGGCAATGGGGGAATGGGTGGTGGAGGTGGGATGGGCGGTGGAATGGGTGGCCCATCAGGAGGCGGTGCAGCCGGGGGTGGCCCCAAGGAGGACGACGAGACACAGGAGATCACAATTCCCAATGAGGTTGTTGGACGTGTGATCGGCAGAGGTGGCCAGAAGATCAATGAAATTCGGTATGTGTTGCCCCTGCGTGTCTAAAATGTGGTTTGGACATGGTTCTCCCATGTTTCTTCACATGTTATAATTAGGATGAAAAACAGCGAATGGTGACAGTTAAGCCGGGTGCACACGTGGCGATTTTTATCGACAGTACTGGCGATTTTGACGCCAGAAACTTGTCGCTGGAATATCAAACACGTTTGATATTTGTTGCCAAGTCGCTGAACAATCGCTACGTGTGCGCTGCACTGGCGATGGATTCAGGCAACAGTTTTTGGATTAACCAATCAAATGCATGATTTGAAGCATGTGATCAAATATGGCAGCGCCCACGTTCGTTTGGTGCAATGGATTTCTGCATCACTGTGTTCTTCTTGCTCATCCTTGCTCCTACCAGTGTCAGAATTGCATTGAAATGTTCTTTTTTCATTCTAAAATAACGCTGGTACGTCACTGAATCTTCAAGCTCCAGTTCTCTTACTAAATTATTAAAAACACGCGAATCACGTTGCAGCACCCACGTACGTGCCCATGTACGTCTCTCTCTCGCTGCTGTCTGTCGACGACGCCGACGCATAATTATTAAATATATTCCAATAACTTGAAGAACGGCTATCGTGATGTCAATGGGCGCTTCCATTTTGAACAGGTCACGTACAGTTCATACAGTGGTATGTTGCTGACAGAGGGTTGCATTGTCGCAGGGTCCTGCACACGTGGCAATTTTTATCGACATTACTGTCGCTAAAAATCGCCACGTGTGCGCCCGGCTTTAGAGTGCATGCGAAAAGGTGCTATTTAAACAAACTATGGCATGGTGAACTACCAGTTTGTTGTCAACTGACTACTAAGCGTAATTGCACCTGCAGGCAACTTTCTGGAGCGCAGATCAGAATAGCGCCGAAAGAAGACGGCCAAACTGAGCGCCCCATCACCATCACTGGAACAAGTCAGCAGATCCAGATGGCCGAATATCTCATCAATACGTGGTGAGTGCTGTGTTGTTGTGTGGGCGTCCATGTAGAGCGTTCAGGCACATGGCAAAAACTCTTGAAATACACTTCGGAGTCTCGCGCACGTATACTGTGTCTAAATTTTGACGCAGCCATTCGGCTGGTTAGCACCTTCGTGGATGTATTTGTAAACTTGCATTGCCTGGCTAGACACCTCAACACTGTACACCGGTAAGATGATTTCCTCACAGAGATCTGCCGTAGTCCGTACCAGTGCCTCGGTTCGTTGTGAACTACTTCCGCTTGCGTGAAGGTGGTCAGTGGATTTGTTGTGTTGTGCAGTGTTGAGCAAGATAAAGCCGGCCAGCCAGACACAAGCGCTACGAACATGCTACTGAATGCAATGGGTGGACGAGGTGGAGGGGGTGGAGGCATGGGCGGCAATCCTCTCGCAGGTACGCTATTTACGAGCATCTGTACTTTGGTCGAGTCTTGCAATAAGGCAAATTGCATTTTAGGAAAAAGCTACAAGCAGCTGCAGTAGTTCTCTGTCGAGAGTGCTAACCGGTGACCGACCAGCATTATCGTATTCATTCATTTATCTATTATTGAAAAATGGAAACTTTTATTTACCTGTATTCAATGTCATAATTGCACGTTGCCTTGTCTGTTGCAGCTTTTCTGAGTAGCATGGGTGGTGGCGGCGGCGGCGGCGGCGGATTCGGAGGGCTCGGTGGTGGCTCCCTGCTTGACCTGATGGGACAGCGGAGCCTGCAGACGAAGATGCGCGGTGCTGACACAGACGGAAAGAAGTCGGAGAGACAGAAGTTTGCACCATACTAGCAGTGACAGCAGCGGCTCTGCATTTAGTGCACAGCTTTATTGGCCTGCCAGGTCTACTACGCATTCCATACTGTCTCGAAAGTGTCATGTCAACCAATCGATTTAGGAACATGCTTCGGGCACTGCTGGGATTTGAGGCGTGGTAGTGGCAGTGGTGTAGGTGTGTGTCGTGTTCATGGTGTCAACGTTTTGATGTATGTAGAGTAAGTGTGAATGTAATGGAGTGAACAGGGCGTATGCATTAGGAGTAAAGACAGCCAAGAATGAAAATTTATTGTACCACCCACATTTGAAATGTCATTATCTGTCAATTACCACTGTTAGTTAGTGTCATGTTTGTCACCTAGTACCTATATATGTGTAAAAACCAGTAAACCAGTAACTGGTCTTCCCAGCTTAAAGCCAAGGAAGATGACAAATTGCATATAAAGAGTAGGCGGTTGAAGTTCATAGCCAGGTGTGTACTCTAATATCTTTGATTTTGTAGTGTGCACCGAAGTTTAGTATTGGTTTTAAAAAAATTTGACGTATTGCACATACTAATGAGCATAGTTGCTGTGAACTATTTGAAATCATATTAAATGTTTCCCAAGCTAGGAAGTGGGTGGTAGCTGGTAATGCCTTTCGGATAATGATTTTGGCGCAAGAAAAGTGAATACAAATGACTCGTAATCATTTTATTAGCTAGCATCACTCGTGTGGACTGTTCTCAAATGAATGAAGTCCGTGAATCTATCTGGGTTGCTCCGCGCTGGGAGTATGCGTAGAAAATTGTCAGTTTGTGTGTATGATTTTAGAAGTGTTTCTATCACTGAAGCAAATAGCAATGAGCATTATTTTTTTTTTAAGAATAACGCATTAGAACAGGAAATCCAAACAGTTTGTTCATGCACCTATATGGGTAAACTACTCCCGTGCCCATTATCCCGTGTGTTTGCGTGCAATTCACATGAGAAAAATTGTGTAATTATTGCCAGAGTCACATTTATACGTCACTGATGTGTGTGTATTTCCACAATTTATTGTGTATGCCTACGCGTTTGTATTTACACTATTATTGTAAGTTGACGGTATGAGCTACGTGGAGATATCTGTCCATTGAAGATGCGTTTATCTTGTCGATCATCAGTGCTAAATAGCACTTGGTGTTGACACTTGTCGTCGGTCACCGGTAGTTTTGGTTTCATTTTCTATGATCATTTCTTTTTTAGCCTGTTTGGTTTCAATAATAAGATCAATTATGTTGAAGCTAACTTATTGAGCTGTGGTCAGTGTGTTGACAGTTGGTGCGGAGTAGTGTTGTGTTGGGTCACAAGCGTACGTCTTTCTTCTGCTAGCTGCAAATATTGTTATTAAATTGCGCTCCTCCCTCTGCCGCTGGTGACGTGGAACAGGACATTATTGGAAACGACATGAAACGTGATTTTATTTTAACGTGTATAGTATTTTGTATAGAGAGTTACTCTTCGGGCGCCAAGGGTGGCCGCAAGTCTTCAACTACTACTCGTGTATGGATCATATTTACGATACATCCGAATAAATCATGAGAATACAAGTTTCATTTACAGTCAACACGACGCAACATTGCTGGTTTTAATGTACCGTGAGTTCGAGTCGTGCCTCCTTATGTCCTTTGTCTCTCGATGGACTCGACTGTACTTCCTAAAAGCTTCCAGAGTGTTATGCGCCGTGTGGTATATGCGTGCTTGTATGAACCCCACCTTCCGATCCGTTGTAGTCGGTGACTCCCATGCTCCTCTCGTTGTACCGTGTAGGCGTTTTCATTTAGTTGTATTTTGTGACACGTTCCTTACTTTATCCCCGTTCGATCTCATCCCGTGATTTGTTTTTCATGTTGAGTTCCTCCACGTTCATTGAAACCTTTATTAAACACTGTGGAAAGATGCCGCCTGTTTGTGTGTCAAATATTGTGTGATACTTTTATCGGTGTAACCCTGTCTAACTACCTGCCTGTCTGTCTGCCTGCCTGCCTGCCTTCATTCGCCGCCTCTTACCTTATTGGTTGTTACTGCGTTTCGCGGCTTATTGAACTCATTTCTTTCACTGAAAATATCTGCACAAACCACCTTTCGTTTAAGCATAAGGTCGATATATAGTATTGCATCTGATATTTTCACCTACGGTATGCTATATTATCAGGAGTCTATCTATCTATCTATCAATATTGATAGACTCCTGATATTATACAACTCAGCAGAATAACCTTTATTATGTACTAAAAATGCTGATAGTGAGAAGGACGTATGAAATATGGCGTTATCCTTATAATTACGTCTGTGACTCTCTGTTTTGAATGCATAACACCGGTTCTATGTCATTTACCTTTGGCGCTACGCAGCCGACGTGGCAACGTCATTATCGCCAAACATACGCATAGGGAGGAAGAGTTGGCGTGCGTACGGTGTATATACTTGTGTGTTACATCAGGGGCCTCATTTAATTTCATAGTGCCCTAAAAAATTTCATCCCAATTTTTTTAGGGCTAGTTTTTCTAATATAGATTTACTTATACAGTGTATATATATTAATTCGTTATAAAAACCTAGAAATGGGCAGAGGCGAGCGAAGGAGGGGCGAACCGAATCTGATAAATTTTTGTTGTTCAATCCGATAAATTAAATTTCACTGTAGGATGACTTGAAATATAATTTTCGGCTAAAAATTTGGAATTCCATCTTGCATTCTAGACATCAAAATTACTGCTCAGATGCACCAATTTAAAAAAAAAACATCTTGTGGGAGGTCCCCGAAACCTCCCCCTAAGTGGCCTTCGGCAGCCTTTTAAAACACCAGCAAAATTAAGCAGGAGAAAGTGCTCTTTATTTCTTCCTGGACACCTCCTTTTCCAAAATCCTGGATCCGCCCTGGAGCATTTGAATGACATTTACAGTAAATTATTACTAACTAGAGCACTCGGAGAGCACAGACCTCTGCCAAGGCAGCTGAATTCTCTCAATGCGGAATTTTTTATTAATTAAATAATTAATTGGATCCGGATTAGTGCGAGCGTGCAGGTGGGGGAGGACTGGAGTGCAACCAAAGATCATATACAATTGTATACATATATACATCATATACATTGTATATGATCTTTGGTGCAACCAACACTCAAACCAGAGCACTGCTCAAACATTCGTTGGTGAAAACATAACCTCCGCCACGCCCCTGGCGGAGGTAATAATAGGCGGAAAATTTCTGACTGGTGGTAAATACATTTCGTGTTTAATTACCATCATTTTATTATTGAAACGTTCCAAGTGCCTGTGGATGTGTGCAATCACCATAGGCAAAGTCAATCACATGCAAGCGCCCGCCTGTAAAAAGAAGCCGGCTTCAGAAGAGCCTTTCAAGCCAGTTTGATCTATACTGATGCCTGGTGCAGCCAAACTAGTGACGTCATGGGAAACGATAGATCTATGACGAATACACAACTCGAAACAAGAATCGAAAGTCGCTGATCTACTATTACTATTAGTATACAAGCTACAGCCTACTAATAATATTATACTATATTATAGTATATGTAGTTAGTTAGAAAACATTGCTAGGATCTTACCTACAGGCTGTATTCAAAAATCGGTAAGTAAATCATTACCGGCGATGACAGTGAATGAGTGACAGTAGACGAGTTACTCCGAGTTTCCTCTCACCGACGATTTTGGTGGATTTGGTGTGGTCATTGGTCAGAGGAAACTCGTACCAAGTATTGCTCGTAGGGTCTATGTCCCCCAGGGTACTGCCGGAACGTACCCTGGGTACCGTCCGGTATACCGGAACGTACCCTGGTAAGTATCTAGCTGATATGGTTAGGGATATGGTTAGAGTTAGGGAGTAGGCGTAGGCGACTCCCTAGACTCGTTAGTGGAGTAGGCGAGGTATGGTCCGGCATATTAGATTGTAGTATTTAGTGCCAGGGTACATTCCGGTATACCGGACCGTATCCAGGGTACGTTCCGGCAGTATCCTGGGGGACATAGACCCCATCAGCCCAAGTATTACTTAGTCATTAAGCCAGAGTATCGAGTATCTTATATCTTTACTAGTCTAGACATTCAGCATGAATTTCATGAGATTATCATATTACAACATGTCAGACTAGGACTCAAGAGTCAATGTAATGTTTATAATTATATTTCATTTGATAAGAGTATTTATTAGCTCATCTGACGAGAGGTCAGGATGCCAGCTATGCTAGAAGTCGCAGCGAAGTCCAGGTCCGTGCGTCCGGCCGTCCGTCCGTCAACAGATTGGCACACAAATCTTAACCGCTGACGTACGCGTGTACCGGATTATTTCGGGACGTCGGGGCGGCATCGTCAAAACTAGTTGGGATGTCGATGAGTGGGGTCCAAAGCGGTTCACAAGGTCAGAGGATGTAAAAAGAACGGGAACATTTCCCTCCTTAACTTTAAGGATAGGGAGGCGAAATGCAGAATTGCAGCACCAAATCTTAAACGGCTTCGACCCTAGGCTGTGTGGTCAGTCGGTGTTATAGCACATGGTATGAAAATTACCATCAGCGTGTGCCGAAATTGGAGGGTCACACGGTCAAAGGTCAACTCGGGGTCACAGCGGCAGAATTTAGCAGCATTTTTCTGAGCACATGCGTCTGCACGGGACAATTGAAAAACTTTTTTGATTTCAGCGCTGCAGCTAGCGTTTTTTATTGGCTTTATTGAAAGCGACATGAAAAATCTACTTTCTTGCTGACATGCGAACATAGCAGTAAGCCTGCTCAGAGTAACCGCTTTTGACCCTCAAGAGCGAGGGTTAACATGGGATTTGTTTACTGTTCTGTTAGGAAAGAAAATGACTGCCGAGTTTTGCCTAGTAGAATCCTATACATGCCTGGATGTATGAGGCCTCGGTGTCGCACAGTGAAATTTCAAAAAGCATAAATTTGGTTGAAGAAGCGTTTATGCTCCTTTAAATCGGTATAATTCTATTGGCCATTCTGTACTGTCAGTATGTTACATGTAACGTATGCCACGCCAGCTGGGCCACTGCCCAGTGCATGTGGCTGGTGGTTACTGCTGTTCAGTTTGTTGCCTGCGTTAATCTGCGTGTTACAGGTGGCCAGCTGCTCTTATTGCCAGTACGTAGGCTTGCGGTAGGCTAAATGGGCATGAGTGCTTACCTATTAAAATGTCTTTTTGCAAATTAGTTGCTTGCTACTACGTACGCATGGGAGCTTCCATCTTTAATCTGAAGACACTTAAAACGTACGCGCCATCTCGTTGGCAACTTTCATAACGATGCCCAACGAAAATTCCTTTTTGAGCAATGCCGTTCCTGTGCTTCCTTTGCATTCCACTGCTTTCGGCTGTGTTGTGAACACATTTGGCGGTACTAACGAGCGGTTTACTGAGGAATTCCACCCACTCCACCACAGAGGGCACCGCGAGTAGACGCTTAGATGCAGCGCGTGTCGCTCCGCAGTCCGGACTTGTTAGTTTTGTAGATCGTCTCGTTCTACTTAACCTGGGTTAAGCGTCCTTAACAAGCGCGGTTTTTATCATGTAAAAGCCATTCCCTTCAAAAAACTAAAAACCCACGACTGGAAAGTACCCTACTCAGTACTAGTAGTAGCAGGCAGCTAAGATAATATAGGATCCTGATATTATCTCTACTCCTGGAGTAGTCGATTGAGTACCTATTACAGACCTCCACTACAGTACAGCTCTAATAGTAATAGTAGTAATACTATAAAATTAATAAAACCAAATATACTTGTTCATATAATACTAATAGTCTTAGAATAGAAAAAAACAATACTTATTGGCAATAGTAAAATGAAAAATATTGCTATATTAATAATGCTGCAGGAACTTTTTTTGTTATAAAAACAATATTAAATTATTCTTCTTTATACTTAAATTTTTATTATTATTTAGGTATATTATTATTATTGCTTCAATAAATCTCCAACAGAACTTTCATGGCGATTAAGAAATTGAAAAACTTAGCGATGCTGCGGCCTTCGATTAACATTAGCCACAAGTGTACCCTCCTCACTTTCTTCACTAGCGCTGGCCCCGTGCAAGAAACGTCATATAAGCAGACGTTCCTATGCGAGTCCAAACCTTCTAGCCTATCATAAGCGATGTTAACAAAACATTACCCAATATCCTTCCTCAACTTCGGAATGAGTCCTCGTACCGCTGTCTCTGTACAGCCATTACTTAGAACATATGCGTGCTAATTCCAAGTATGTAATTACGTGCTCAGGGCAGAATATTGAACAAGGTGGGGGCCATTACCCTGTGCTGAACTTCTGATGGGGGGCATGATTTTTCCCGCAACTCTCGCCATGTCTTGTATTAGTTCTCGGCGCGGCATGCCATACTTAATGCAAGGGTGGAGTTTGCCAACATTCAAAAGACGGAAACTCCTTTCCAAATTATCTGATAAATCACTGGGAATACGACCCGGCATAATCACCAGTTAGAAGTGTGGCCATATGTGAGCATACACTAGCATCATTGTTAACACGTTATATGCAAATGTGGGAATACGCATTGTCCCTTTTTTCTGTGTTTAATTACGAAATTTAACCGTTTGAGTGTGTTTTCAAGCTACTGCGGTTTATTAGGTGTGGAACGGCTGTCAGGCCTCACTACGACATGAACACGGCGTCGTCTGAGTCTGGACGGGCGTACCATAGCCTTAGATTAAACCGAGTTTCTAAAACTCGGTCCCTGCCTTTGCACAACACCCTCACCCTGCTTCTCCCCATATTAGAAATATGCTTCACCAGAGTTGGTGGCCCTCATACTAAACAATAATCAGAACTGCTTCTAATTTACCTTGTCATTTAGCATAAAGCCTTTAGGAGATGGGCTTCAATGTTAGCAGAGTAGAAATAGTTGGGCTAAAAAAGGATTATCTTTCACTATTTTTAGCAAATAATTAACAAGATAATAAATGTCGCACGGGCTGCATAAACTGACAGAGGAGTGTTATCCTCCGTCAATGCCACCGGAGTGTTAATCCTAAAGGCCTGTTGGCCACGAAGAAATAGTACTGGGCGGGCTAATGAGGCTATGAACTTAGGCTTAGCAGGGCCGGGGAGTGCTGCAATGATTCCAATGCTGGCTTCCCTGGCACTATTGGCCATCGAGTAGGCTAGTGTCACGGTCGGGCCACCGCCAACGGGCTATCTACAGGTGGGAGCTTTAGGTCCTGGCATCATGCCACCTCCCAATACAGGTTACTTGAAATCTCAAATCTCCCCGCCTCCACTTCCGGCAATAGTGAGTGAGTTATATAACTATCAGGAGTAAAGGGATAATATAGCGCATCCTATATATAGCGATCTTTAGAGATTAGCGATTTAGATATTATTAGCGTTAGATACTTAGGGTTCCTAGATATTAGATTGTATATATTAGCGTTAGGCATGACTTAGAGCTTAGCGGATTATAGATTATTTAGGATCCCGTATTATCTATCTTGACTCCTGACTAATGATATTGCCAATAGCACAGATTTGCAGATTTCATAGTCTATGATAATGATTATTATAGAAAAGATATATCCACTTTAATATTTAATTATCCTGGCCGCCCCATTAATCGGCCATTTGCTTTTTATTTCAGTCTTTACCAGGCGACTTACGACCGCCAGGTTAAAAATTGATCGCGACAAGCTTTGATGTTATGTCCGATAAGTTATTGGATAGGTATCAAAGACTATTCGTGGAAATACACATCAACCGCTAGAACTTCATCGATCGAATTCAATTGTATGAAAATGATGCATAAGCTGGATATACTGATAATTAATTACAATCTGTTTTCAGGTGGTTGGCTGGCGCCTGCTGTCCATCTTTTGTGGCCCCTGGGTGTCCCCGATCAACAGCTTTTTTGGCTTTTTTGTAACTGAAGGCTCCCTTCAGGAAAAGACTTTCCTTTTTTTTGCATCACAGAAGCAAGCATCAGAGTCATGTGAGTGCGGCTGAATCAATACATGTGGATATTTTTTATGGCATTGTATTTGCTTTGCCTTGACGTTACCTGTGAACTTATTGGGCATCCAAGTCCAATGGGGCTGCATGATCCACTTTTACTTTAGTAAACCAAACTTCAATAAGCTTTACCTTATAAGTGAAGGCGTGGC
>NW_014578213.1:56594-58478 GCF_000485595.1 Priapulus caudatus
TAATAAAAAAAGTATTTTTTACACATTACCCATAGTTAGAATACAAATAAATTATTTAATAAATGTAGCAACCGGGCCACCTGAAAATCCATTTGGCCACCTGAATCTCATACTCAAGTGGCCCGGCCGGCCACCTGAAAAAAAAGTTAAGGGCAAGCCCTGCTAACAGGGTTTACTAGAATCCCACCACTCCACCACAGAGTCACCGCAGTAGACGTTAGATGAGCGCTGTCGCTCCGCGGCACTTGTTATTTGTAAGATCGTCTCGTTCTTAACCTGGGTTAAGGTCCTTAACAAGCGGTTTTTGTTATCATGTAAAGCCATTCCCTTCAAAACTAAAAACACGACTGGAAGTACCCTACTAGTACTAGTAGTAGCAGGAGTAAGATAATATAGGATCTATATTATCTTACTCCTGGTAGTAGTAGTAGTACCTATACAGACTCCACTACAGTACAGTCTAATAGTAATAGTAGTAATACTATAAAAAATAAAACCAATATACTTTCATATAATACTAATAGTCTTAGATAGAAAAAAACAATACTATTGGCAATAGTAAAATGAAAAATTTGCTATATATAATGTGAGGAACTTTTTTGAATAAAAACAATATTAATTATTCTTCTTTATATAAATTTTTATTATTATTTAGGTATATTATTATTATTGTTCAATAAATCTCCAAACAGAAAACTTCATGGGTTAAAAATGAAAACTTAATGTGCAGTTCATTAACATTAGCCACAGGTTACCCTCTCACTTCTCACTACGTTGCAAGAACGTCATATAAGCAGACGTTAGCGACCAAACCTTCTAGCTATCAAAGCGATGTAACAAAACATACCAATACCTAACTTCTAATGGCTCTTACCGCTTCTCTGTACACCATTATTAAACATATGCGTGCTAATTCCAAGTATGTATTTACGTGTCAGGGAGAATTTTGAACAAGGGGGCCATTACTGTGTGAATTCTGCATGATTTTCCCGCACTCTCGCCAGTCTTGTATTAGTTCTCGCGCATGCATACTAATGCAAGGGTGGAGTTTGCCAACATTCAAAAACGAAACTCCTTTCCAAATTATCTGATAATAACATGAATACCGAGGCAAATACCAGTTAAGAAGTGTGCCATATGTGAGAATACACTTGCATCATGTAACACGTTATGTCAAATGTGGTAATACGATTGTTTTAATTACGAAATTTAACCTTGAGTGTGTTTTCAAGCTACGCGGTTTATTGTGTGGAACGGTGTCAGGCTCCTACGACATGAAACGGTCGTTGAGTCTGGACGGGCTAGCCATAGCCTTAGATTAACCGATTCTAAAACTCGGTCCCTGGCTTTTAAAACTATGGTTCTCCCCATATTAGAATATGCTTCACCAGGTTGGTGCCCTCATACTCTTCAGAACTGTTCTAATTTACTTGTCATTTAGCATAAAGCTAGGAGATGGGCTTCAATGTTAGAGTAAAATAGTTGGGTAAAAAAGGATTATCTTTACATTTTTAGCAAATAATAACAGATAATAAATTCGCACGTGCATAAACTGCAGAGAGTTTTCCTCCGTCATGCCACCGGATGTAATCTAAGCTGTTGGCCACAAGAAATAGTACTGGGGCTAATGAGCATGTACTAGTTAGCATGCCGTGCTGCAATGATTCAATGCTGCTTCCTGGCACTATTGGCCACAGAGCCTTGTAGTGGGAGCAAAGGGCTATCTACAGGTTGAGCTAGGTCCTAGGATCATGCCACCTCCAATAAGGTTACTGAATTCTCAAATCTGTGCTATTGGCAATATATATTAATAATATCAGGAGTAAGATAATATAGGATCCTATATTAGGATTTAGAGATTAGGATTTAGATATTTAGGTAGAT
>NW_014578213.1:58897-66266 GCF_000485595.1 Priapulus caudatus
TAATATATTGCCAATAGCACAGATTTGAGATTTCAGTCTATATAATATTATTATGTATATCACTTTATATTTATTATTGCATAATGGCATTTGCTCTTTTATTTCAGTTTTACCATGGACTTACGACGAGTTAAAAATGAGGACAAGCTTGATTTATGTCGAAAGTATTGGATAGGTATAAAAATATTCTTGGAAATACACACACCTACTTATCATCGATCAATTGTATGAAATGTTGATAAGCTGGATATACTGATAATTATTAAATCTGTTTTCAGGTGGTTGGTGCCTTCTTCCATTTTTGTGGTGTATCAACAGCTTTTGGTTTTTTAATGAAGCTTTCAGAAAACCACCCTTTGATCAACAGAAGCAGATCAAATCATGTGAGTGCTGAATAAACATGGTATTTTTTTGGCATTGTATTTGTTGCCTGACGTTAGTGACTATTGCATTCAAGTCCAATGGGGTGCATGTCCATTTACTTGTAAACCAAACTTCAAAATAAGCTTTACCTTATAAGTGCTGTCTTACTGCATCTGTGGCCAAACGATAACTAGTGTGCCCATACTGTACATGTACTTCCTATATTGGTGATTTTCTATGTTCATTACCATCTGGCATTGATCATGGTTTCTAAATGAAATGACATGTATTATATATTTTTTGTTCAACAGATGTGATTAGATCAATGGTAGGATCGCTCCTCTGGATGGCAGCACTAGTCACTTGGATATGCATGTTCCAACTGAAACGAGCAGAATGGGGCGAATTTGCCGATCGTATTAGCTTTGTTATACCCAAAGGAATTCCTTGACCGTTGGTAATTTTTGCTTTCCTATTGGATTTCATCCTCAACACAACAAATTGGTTGGTTGTAGTTGTAACGGTGTGCACGTTACATATTTCTTATTGGAATTGCATATTATAACTCACAAAAAGATATATATTTGCATCAAATGTTAAATTATAGCTTGTATGCCTAAAGAATACATATTAAAAGGAAAAAGCAGATGCAATTCACAAAAAATTGTGTATATATGAATTTTTCATAGAGGCGGTAAACTTTATTTGACCAATTGTGTAGATGTCTTTGCAAGAGTTTTGTGTAATTTGTATACATAACATGATAAAAGTTTGATCGATAGATAATTCCATAATTGTACTTTATAAAAATGTATAAAATTAGGTCCTGACACATGTGTTTATAAATATCAATTTTTGTAAATAAAATTTCCTTAATTGCTATTTATTCTTCATGGGTGGATTCAGTCATTTCAGGTAACCTCTACGTATTTGTGGCAAACAATAGAAAAATGCTGGGTAAACTAATGCTGGAATACACAAAGCTCACCAACCAAACGTGCAGATGTCCCAGAGGGACCTTAAGTACTCCAGTACCATCTCTACATGCCAAGTGTGAAAATTAAGTGCAGCGCATTGTAGTAATTATTGACTACCAAGCATACTTAAAGCATACTACATGCACCAACAGTATTATTATAAAAGTGCGATGTGCACTGTATTAAACTACTGTACTGCACTGTATGCACTTTCATAAACCCTTATACTGGATGTGTCATACTATAACTTTCTTCTAATTTTCGTTGAGTATCGGACTAAATATTTGAAGAGCGTATTATAAAAAATCTTTCACTTGCATATTTGTAAACTTCGACATGCTGTAAGGTCACAGTGAAAAAAGTCCCTTGTCTTTGCCAGTCACGATTCATGAATGAATCCGCGGCACCATGTCCATGCTCCACTCGGTTACCGGTTGGCGAAAACCTCAAAATTCGTCAACTATTGAACTGAAATAAAACAAAAGAGAAGGCGATATGAACCGAGTATTCATCAGAAGGCTGTAGTAGGCAGTACTCGTTTGGGATTTTAGCAATTCTGAATTTGACTTATTGACCTATGATTTTTAACAAAAAATTTCCCAACATGTTTTCCTGTGTTTTCAATAGTTAATTGCTCATGCATAAAAGAATGTGGCGACAGTCAAGTTTCAGGAGCAGGTGCCCACGTGGTACGTGCATTCTACCTCTAGTTTCTAATTATCACGTTATTTCCAAAATTTCTGCTAAAAAATGTGGGAAAAAAAGAAAAACTTTGAAACCTAACATCAGTCCTTACAATTGAATTGCGCTGACCTCTACGTCATGCTACGAAGCAAGTTTTTACTTATGTCGTTGATTAGCTCAGAAACGCTGCTAAGGGAACGGTTCAGCAACGGATAATCTCTGAATATGTCATACATTATGGTTATAAGTAGCCGTGATATTAGCTAGGTTTCTGGTATGATAATTACTAACACTTCCGAAATACTAGGCCTAAAAAAATAAAGGCAAATCGGCTCAACTTACCTGCGCCATGTGGTAAGTTGAGCCAGGTCACGGGGTAAGTTGGCCATATGGGGGTAAGTTGTGACGAAGTATTAACACTGGAATTTAGGCTTCCCTGTAATGACTAGAGTATGACAGGTGTGAAATGTATACCCCAAATTTGTTTAAATACACCCATAGACATCAACTTGAATTTACAACACCAAAAAGTCATGAAGAATTACCAATGATATATTCACCATGTTTCATAAATGAACAGTTTAAATGAACAATTTTTTAACAATTACAAACTTGTTACAATCTTACATCATTTAATTATTGTCAACAGAGCACTGGCACCTCGTTCTGGACAAATCATAAAGATTAATAATAAGATCTGGTTTTATTCCACGTTCCAAGCATCGAGGTTGCAAGGGAATACGAAAATTTCATTTCGTCTTGCGGTCCCCCCAAGTTTGATGGGAACAGGCAGTTTCATTACTATATCTTTTCTCTCAAAGGTACTTTCGTCATTATCTTTGAAAATAAATGTCGGCTTCGTTTTGAATTTTTCGACAACTGGCCCTCGTTGCATGAATTGGCCAGCAAACTCACCAACAGCTTCATCCGTTTCGTCAACAAAACCAATGTAGTAGTGCTCCTTATTCTTCCCAACAAATCGAACCAAGACGAAATCATCAATTAATATCTCTGTTCCAACATCAAGGTGCTCATCACTCAGTTCATCTATCTCCTCATCCGACTCTGAACTACTACTTGACTCTGAACTACTGCTTGACACCACTAGTCTTCTCTTAGACTTAGGCTTCGGTTTTCCCGCCATCTCTGCTTGCTTTCTATCCTTAGTGCGCTGCTTTTTCTCATTAGCAATGCGTTGCTTGTCTTCTTTTTCTCTTAACTGTGCTATTATACGAGTCCTTTCTGGTGTATCTGTCAGGATCCTTGTGCTACCTTTTTTTCGCCCTCGATTGGATGTTTTGCGAGCTGGTGCTTTAGGGAACCGGAGTATATCTGATGGAGATATGTAGCCAACTTCATCGCTGGTAGATGCTTGTGGTTCAGTCTGAGCAATAGCTGTTCGTTATTGGGCCATATCTGCCGGTACAGGGCTATGCCTACTCCTAATGCTGGTGGATGCTAGTGGTGCGTTCTGTTGTGCAGTCTGTTGATTTGGAATCTCCACCGCTTCTTGTTGCATTGGTCGATTTGTTACTGCTGATGGCGCAAAGTCGCATTCTGGAAATATGTCTCTGTTGAACGGAAATATCCCGGTTGAGCGAAAACCGGACACAATGTTGTCATGTGACACGGCAGCAGAGAATGCTGTAGTTACGATCTCTGGTATGTTGTAGATGGTGAATGTTTTCCCAACATTACTACGCATCCAACCATCTAATGTGCGATTGAATTGTCGCTTAAACGGCCCATATACCGTTTTGTCTAATGGTTGCAACCGATGAGAGGTGTGCGGTGGAAGGGTAAGCAAATGAATTCCGTGTTCTCTGCAAATATCAATGCCCTCCAATGAGATGTGGGATTCATGATTATCCAGGATTAGAAGTATCCTGTGAGCCGTTGAACAACGAGTATGCTTTATAACATGTGGCAGATAGGTCTGGACAAATATTGTCTCATTCATCCAACCCGACTTTGCCGCGGTTCCACCAGAACCAGAGGGAGAGCCTCGAAGGAAATGATCTTTGAATCTAACCCGAGGGAAGATGAATACAGGTGGTAAGGCATTTCCAACAGCATTGACAGTACAAACAATTGTTTCCAACTCTCCTCTTTCTGCTGATGTAATTGACCCCACTTGTTTTTTCCCCATTTTAGCTATAATCTGCTTGGGAGTCTGAACGGTTGTGACCCCAGTCTCATCCATATTGAAAATCGCTTCCGGTGCAAATTCGTATCTGAAAATAAAAAAACAAAACAATTTGACTCCAAAGTTCACTTCTAAAGAACATAATTACGTAGGCACATATAGGCACGATAACTAAAATGAAGAGGTAACTTACCTGTCCATGAGGTCAGCCAGGTTGTCAAAGAATGTCGACACTGTATGTCTGTTGAACGCGGTTGCTCTTCCAACAGATGTCGCCTCAGGAGTCCGTAGTGAGAGACGACGTCTTTTCCTAAATGATAGCAACCATTCCTTACCTGAAAAGTTATTGTGACTTATTAGCAACCAACCTACATTGACCTACCAGCGTTTGAGTTTATCCCACTTCTAGTAGTTAAAATATATATAGAGAGAATAGGTATTTTATTTCTGACCAAAGTCCGTGTTAGGCTTAAAAAGACTATGACATTGCAAAATTACACTACAACAATGACTAGAATTATTTGGCTACTTTGTTGCCAAAAAATAGGTCAATAATTTAAAAAATGAGACGATTAAAAATAACTCACCGGCTTGTTTATCTCTCTCCCAACTATCAGGAATTTTCACGTTGTTTAATGTGGCAAACTCATATGCAAGTGAGCGAAGTTTATCTGGAGACAGCCCGTAAAACATGTCAGCCAAGTCCGTAACATGCTTCGCCAAGTCGACTTCCATTTCCGGAGTAAATATCTGCTGGGCTTTACCAACACCATCATATCCAATATTCGGTATCGCTCCGCCTTCACTCTTTCGAATAAATCGTAGCAAAGTCATTCTCTGAATTCCATGGGCCTCTGCGGTTCCCCTTAACGATCTGCCTTCCTTTACTTCACTAGCAGCCAATTCAAAAACATCGCGAGGTGTTTTACCGCGGTTAGTTCTTCTTTTGTAGGCTCTGGGCATCGTCACTAGAAATAAAACAGAATATACTATTATAAGAAGATCTACGTTATATAATACAATATATTATCAAATAGGGGTAAGTTGAGCCATTGGCACAACTTACCCCATTAGTAAGTGATCAACTTACCCCACCTCGGCCATGATGAATTTACATGGCCATGTGTTCTTATATGATAAACAATGGAACAATATAAAACATTCAATTACAGCTAAGTGTCTCCATATCCTAACCATATAATATAACGGGGATTATCTCCATACATTTAGGTACAGGATGTTGCACAAATAAATTTGCCAATTTTCACTTTTTATGAGAGAAACTAAATTTTAATGCCTCATTTACTCACCTGCAAGTTGATTTCGTTATTAAGTACAGCAGATGATCTTTGATGTCTTACTCTACTAACAGATGGCAGCACGTCCTTGTAAAGTTGATATTCTCTGAGAAAAATAGGGGTGATCAACTTACCTGCCTGCTCAACTTACCCCGGTCTCCCCTATGTTATCAATGTTTATATATATCAATGCAACCAACACTCAAACCCGAGCACTGCTCAAACATTCGTTGGTGAAAACATAACCTCCGCCACGCCCCTGGCGGAGGTAATAATAGGCGGAAAATTTCTGACTGGTGGTAAATATGTTCCTGCACACCAGATTTTCTTGTCCTTGTTCAGTACCCGAACGTTCTGTCCCTCGATGAGCGGTGCCTGCTCGCGTGTATGCTGGTTAGCATACCATGTCGGTTTCTCGATGGCATCAGAAATGTGTTCACCATATCTCTCCTGCTGAGAACTCACTGTGGTGTGACTAGGTAGTGTCGTGGGAATGGCTCTACCAAACATCAACTCTGCTGGGCTGGGCAGATTGCCATCTAATGGAGTAGCTCTCACATTGAGAAGAGCTAGATCAACGTCTCCCCCCGTCTTCAAACACTTCTTGATAATCGGCTTGATATACCGAATCTGTCGCTCTACGAATCCGTTGGACTGGGCATATCTCGGAAGCTCAAGGTTTTTTTTACCAGGTCCAGCAATGAACTGTATATATACATATCACTGTGTGACATCTAATGTATATTTACGAATTACGTATCTTCCCTCATATATAACACGTTGCAGTCGCATTTTCACCATTTCTTTTGTCTCTTCATCATTAATTTTTGATAACTGCATCGCAATATACTTTCCAAAAACCTCATCATCTTTTTCGACCTCAGGGTTAGTGCGTTTGCCTTTGGGTGGTATTATGCCTGAACGTTTGCGTTTTGCGCTCTTGGGTGTCTTCTTCATTGTTGGGGTCGATAACCCAGATGCAGTGGATGGGGTTGGTGACGGAGCTTCCCTCAACGATGACTGTGTCTCCTCTTCATAATCATCCTCATCACTCGTACAAACTGATTGCACCTCAGGCGCTGTATCTAGATATATTGTCTCCAATTCTTGTGACTGATCCTTAAATTAGAAAAAAAATATTTCCTAAGTCAACACCAACAAGAAATGGGAGAAGATTGAGTGTAAACAAATTACCGGTATCATCATTACTAAACAACTCAAATTGTCCCAGTAATTAAGAACATAATTTACATATCATAACAAATTAGTGATGCAGCATCATATGACAATGGCATCTTGTGTTCTTCTATGGAGTAATCATTTTTAGTCTACTGTAAATATTACCACTAGCTCGTCCTCTTCCTTTTCATTGTGCGTCACCTTGTAGTGTTCACGTAGCTGCTGAACAGGCACATCAGCGGCACAAATAGCACACTTCTCTGTGCAACAGTTGTATAGTGCATGCTCCAGTTTAACGTAAAACTGGTATTGGCTTATTCGGCATTTATTGTATTTACATATGCTTACTATAATAATATATATGAAATGGAACAATAGTATGATTGATGGCTGCACCTTTCTGCAATTATAATTTATTCATCTCATGAGTAAAGTAGTCAAAAATAAAACAAGTAAAGGTTTAAAGTTATGTAAAAAATAAAAGCATCATAACACAAATGTAATAAAATAGGTGTGGTGCTTTGGATCTACATTTCTACATCATCTTTATAGGCACATGCACCTACCTCAGCTGACATCGGCTCTGAGAAAGCTGAACGAGTGGAATGATGTAAATGTATCATCTTTGACTTTAATGCAGTGGGTGTCGGTCAGATAGTTTGGGGTGTAACCTTCAGGCCCAGGTGTATTCCTTTACACAGACAGCTGTTTGCCTTACGGCC
>NW_014578213.1:67226-88532 GCF_000485595.1 Priapulus caudatus
CAGTCAATGTAGAAATAAAAGTTTAACAATTATTTTTTTACCTGAGTTAACGAGTCAGAATAGAGGAGAAACCAACTAGGCCCATGTCAAGGTCATCCTCAAAAAAGCAGTCTGCTGCCATGAGTCACACAAAAGTGAAAGAATCAGTTTGACTGACAGTGCGGCCAAAAGCGATCGGTAAATTCCTACGGATGAATGGCTGTCCGGAGCTAGTAGTACTAGTATCGGACACGTATACATAATTACACAGTGTGCATACTAAGCCGGTCGTGTTTAATTCCACTGGCGCAGCGGGAAGCCGAAGTACAGCGTGTAACAAATGCGCCCGAATCTAGCCGCAGACTAATCTTGGCCTACGCGGTAGCGGGGTGGCATAACGGACCAATCAGCGATCGACTTAGCAGACAGCGCCAGGGCCACACGCGGCAGCCGATCGAAAGTATTGTTGATTTTTTGAGGCGGGAATTTCATATGGGGACTTTTTGATGCGGGAATTTCGTTAGGGATGAGTGTTGAACTTTTTTGGGCGGGAGCGTACAGTAAAATTTGATGCGGGCGCTGACGAGAACCATGACATCAACTTTCATCGGCCTAATACAGCTTTTGCATCTGGTCAATAAGTATACTACTTTCAAAAGCAGTAATTGGTAAAAAATCTTGTCATGATTGAGGCTGTCGTTTTTTTTCAAAATGGTGACCAGTGGAAATTCTTTGACACAAGGAATAATAAAGACGATTTAATTTGACCCTCAGAGGGATGAATACAGGTTTTGTTTATGTTATGTAATAAAATAACACACAACACATTGAGAAAAAATATTTTTAATCACATGTCAACAAATGCATACAAATTACTCAAGAGTGACGGATATTACTAATTCCTAATAGCTGATTCTGAGCCTTCTATAAGAAGCTAGAAGAATATTTTAATGCTAAAGTAAAATTTCTCAGAAGCATTAATTTATAATTTAAAATTAAAATATAACTAGAGCTAAGTTATTGTGGTATTGCATGAGGAATAACATGCTCATAAATTGGACTTACTTTTTATCAGCAGGCTTGCTTCATATCACAACTCACAAGGATTGTGTTTCCCTCCAACTCCACGCCGTCCTTATCATTTATTACAGTTGTAGTCTGCTTTTGATTTGCGTGAAGGTCCCGTTACATGAAAAAGGGTTCATACAAAGAAAAAATGTCAATAACCTTATCTTCTAACCATTCAAAAATATCATTAAATAGCTATTTTATCAATGAATATTACTGGAACTTTATTGTTGTTTATGCTGGTTGGAGGTTACAGACAAAACATCCTCAGAGGCGAGAATAAAATCTAATCGAGACATTTTTATAGGATTTTTGTGGTGCCATGTATATTGTCGTTCAGTTTCATGGAAACATCTCCATACATCTACTAGTTCTTTTTCTATTGCTAGCGATATAACAGCTTCTCTTGCATTAGGATTGTTTATATTTCTATAGTTAAAAGTATCAGCATCTGGGTTAAGAACTAGATTCCAGTCGCCACATATTAACATACTATTGTTCTCGAATTCATCAATATTCTTTTGAAATTTTTTGTAGAAGTTTGGGTCATCATTATTAGGTCCATAAATATTCACCAATGTGAGTCTTAAACAGTTGGTTATAGTCAAGTCAATTATTATAAAGTTCCCATTTGGGTCTGCCTGAACTTTGTGAATATCATATTCAAAGTTGTTGTTAAAAAGAACTGCTACTCCTCTAGAATTTGAACTATAAGATGTCATTTCAACTCGGAGACCCCACTCTGACTTAATTTTTTGTTTTAGTTCACCATCGAAATGCGTGTCTTGTAAGCATGCTATGCTAGCTTTTTGTTCCTTTAGTTTGCTAAATATATCGTTTCGTTTAATACGATCCCCCAGTCCTCTGACGGTCATAGACACTAGATTAATATGTTCACCCATTATCCCACACAAAAAGGTTTAGTGATAATGATGGAATTATGGTGCAAATATGGTATGGAGTGTACATGGTATATCTGTGAAAAATGGCAATCTTCGCGTCTCTAGCCATACGTCTGGGAACCTCTCGCGAATTCTGGTGAAATAATTCTCCTGTCGCAGTTTGTATGCTTGGGTTGCCAGCTTGTTGCGATACTGTTTCAATGTTGGGGGTAGGTCGGTGCGGACACTTTTAAGTGTGCCTTTCAAGTTTCTCCCCGCCTTCAAGAAAGCTTGCCTCTCGTGCCAGAATAAAAACACAACAATAATGGGCGTTGGCTGGTCACCTTCTCGTTCGCGTAGCCGGTGTGCATTTCTGATTGACATTTCATCCGCAAATTTCCCGCCAAGCCTCGCGTCTTTTGCCGCAAATTTCCTCACCACTTCTATAGTTTGTTCACACTCCGTTTCGAGACCGGGTACACCGTATATCAGCAAGTGATATTTTCTGCTGTAGCATTGAGTTGTTAACAGTGCACGCTGGAGTTCGACCATGTTTTTTTTCAGACTGCCGATTTATTTGCTGTCTTTTTGTTGGTCAGCTTTGACTTCCGCAGTGTCCATCTCCAACCCTTCAAACTTGGTAGTGACTACTGACGACTGTCTACCTTAGATTCCAAATCAGTAAAGCCAGACTCCATTCGAGAATTCATCTCTGCCCTCATGTCCGTCAGTAGCTTATGCAGGTCTCCGTTGGTGATCTCGCTAGCTTTGAGTTTCTGGTCACGGATACTGGCGAAATGTTACAACTCCCGACAGTGATATGATCAATGTCCACTTTGCACAGTTGTTGCCGGGTACCTATGATGAGGAATTCCGTTTTGTCGTCGTTCAACATTAGCCGATCAGCAAGCATCCAGTCACGGATATCTTTTATACAGGTTTCCATCGCAGAGACGTTTCCATTGCTGGCCAGGCTGTTCTATTTCCATTTCTGGCCAGGCTTGCACGCATTCCAGGCTGTTTCACCATAGCCTGTTCCTGGATGGCAGCAGAATTTGGATTGAAGGATAGGTACAGTTGGGAGTCATCAGCATAGCAGTGGATATCCGGGAGATCAGCTTGAAATATTGCGAAAAATTTTGACGCATATATGTTGAAGAGAAGAGGCTCTAGGCATGAGCCTTGTGGAACACCCCACTTGCAGTCGAAGCTGTCTGATAAAGTCCCACGTATTGACACACGCTGTGATCTGTGTGACAAATAGGATGAAAACCAGTCAAGTGCTTTGCCCGTAATGCCAATCCTAGACTACAATACTACACCGTATTCTGGTAAAATATAGTATACGCTGCGAGTCGAAATGTGAATGTATACATGACGTAGAGCTACAATTATCGCCTTAGCCTGTTTCACCACTGCCTCCAATTTCATTCCAGCACTATGAAGGAATTCTCCCATCATCACTGCAGATTTCCAGAAAAGATTTAGGCCATTGATAAATCAACAGCTTCATCCACTCAGAATTGTCGTTTGTGTGTTGACATGGTTGAACTAGGCACGGCCGTGTTATTGTGTTTTCTTTCACGTCCTGTTTCACAACTAGTGGCACGAACGGACTTCAAATCGTACTAGGGTAACCTAGCATAAGCTGCTAGTGATCTACCAGTCAGTATACTAACTAATCACATTTATTGTGTCTTGGGAACAATCTATTTATAAACTAACGTCACCAATACTCGGCAACAGTTGGCTACGACTATAGACGTCATGTGCCGCCAAGGAGTTAATATTGTTCTTCTCCCAACTCAATCGTTAGTTTTGGGCCATCATGGTTTTTGTATATATATCTCCAATATGTTAGACGATACTATGAGTCTGACTGCCTCGTAATCTGCCATCTACGACACAATTAATCATAGAGATGTTACCTAGTTATATAAAATTAATTGGGTGTGGAATAAAAGGCAACGCTATCGGCTTGGGTGTGGGCATGCCAGACGCAGTGCACGCGTATCCTGCAGCCATTCTACAAACCAGGGATGACTGTGGGAACCCTAACCCATTCCAGATAAAGCTGCTCAACTCTATAGACTACTTCCGTCTACTCTCTAAACGTTTCACATTTAATTGCATGTCGCCCATGTTAATATTTTGACATGTTTCTTGGCAAATGCCAGACGTCATACTAGTAGTTATTACCACCACGTTCTCAAGTTGTTCAACACACTTCAAATCTGATTGTTGTAGCTTTATCACTACAAATGAAATGAAGCGCGTGTCGTATCGTATAGTCAAGTGCGTTTCTTGATGTTGCCGCTCCAAATGTATGGAGTGAGCGTTAGAGTTCTAAGCCTTGAGTCAGTGCACAGAGTAAAAACATTCAGAGTCCTGGCGTATCAACATGGACTCTTGACGTCTCCGCCCTATTATCATGTTCGTCATTTGTGAGCCGTTGAACATCTGATGAGGAAGTCGTATTTCCATACTCCCGCTCGAGGTGCCGGCTCCTGGTCTCCAAATAGCTATTGGCGTCTCTATTCTTATTAAAATCCGCCTTGCCTTCCTGAGTGATCACGCTCACTTCTCTTCCTGCTTCAACAAGCTCCTGTAGACTGACCGAGGGCACCATCAGATGTGTCCTTGTTGGAGCGGTCATTATGTCGGTAATCTCTGCTGTCGTATCACTTGAGCCGCATACGAGGTCTTCCTCCTCAGCTAATCTTGCTCACTTCACACGCCGTGATCATATAGTGGTTAGCACCTTGCGTTGTGGCCGCAATAAAAATGACCAATGAAATGAAGTGTGTGTCGTATCGTATATAGTCAAGTGTGGTTCTTGATGTTGCCGCTCCAAACGTATGGAGTGAGCGTTAGAGTTCTAACTCTCCTTGTGTTGTGTTGTTCATAACCCGTCAGTTCGTTTCGTGCTAGCTGAACAGCTACTTGGAGAGTCAGTGCACAGAGCAAAAACATTCAGAGTCCGAAGTGTTAACACACTAGAGGTTTATTTCACGTATGAGCACTTCATTATATATTCACACACTCTACTTGTATATGCACACATACAAAAGTGTATAAAGTCTTCAAGCTGAACACTGCTAAAACCTACCCATCAACGTGCATCACATTCATACTTATAACGTCTCCACTACTAGAATAGCTACACGTGCACGTGTTACAACTAAAAACCAAGAACTGATCATTTTGTGGCGCGCTCTGGTATTTATATGGCCGTGCAAGGTGACGTCATCCTAGGGGCGCCACTGGCTACGATGCCTCTAAAAACTATGTGTGCCTACACCAGAGGTCAACACTCTGCAGTGTTGTGCCTAAAACTTCATACGTTTACACTTTAATTTCTACATCAGAGGTCACCACCTAACTACAAATGTTCTAAAACTGCCGGCCTTCCATGATTTCCTCTCATTCTCTCTTCTTCTCACATTCTCCGACTCTCCTCCTCTCTACCTCTCTCTCTCCCCGTGCTCTCTGTCTCTATTTCTACTACGCCCACTCTCTCCGTTCTCTGTCATCTTCTCTCGCACACGCACTCCTATTCTGGCAGCTTTACCACTGAAGGGGTTGGTGGCCAAGAGCAGCTCGATGGTTGCCTTCTCTGCTCGCAGGGCGGATATGAGCGCTGTCTGGTTGTCCTTGAATGTAGTTATTTTGTCCTGAAATGTCAGCTTGTGTTGGACAGCATCGTTCGACGAGTAGACTGCATAGTGAGTAGGGCGGCGACGCGACGACTGATAACCTAACAAATAAAGAAGTACAAATTCAAGATGAGACTCCGGGTAAAAGACGGCAGTATGAGCAGGCTCGTTGCCCTCCAGAACATTATACATACTTTTACAAGTGGCTAATGGCGAATTTCCCTCTGCCAAGAAGACAAACCATGCAGGCTGCGCCCCCAGTCAAAATGAACTCGCTATACGCTCCCGATCCATTCTCACACTCCGTGATTTGTAACATGTGTAGAGGTACAGATGGCTGGTAGGTCCGGACCGCTCATTGTACAGGAATTGCGAAAATAGTAGATATATATACACGGCGTATCATTCCTCTCCAGGAAAGCTCGTCATTGGTTTTAGGGGCAAAGCTTCCACTTTCTCCCTCCTGGAGATGGCCACGTGGCTGGTCTTCGAAGGGGCGGCTCAGGAAATTTTTATCAAAGTATCTCCTTGTCATTTTGTAGAGTGCTCCGTCTTTCTTTGGGTTAGGCTGCAAAGATAATACCGGTGATACATGTTATTCCCTCCTATTCTGCCTATTCTGTAGTGATAAACTGTGACGCGATGCTTTATTCTTATGAAGAACAAGACTAGCTAATTCGATTACATTGACACATGCACTCTTTCACGAGGATCACGTACCAGCTAGTCCAATTATATCGACACGAACAAGACTATTTAATTTAATTACATCGATACGTGCCTTGTTGATTATAGGGGAAAACGCGGACACCTTAGCTAATTCAATTACATAGACACGGGCACTGTTTTCAAGACTCCGGTAGGGAGTCGCGGCACGTGCCGACCTAGTAGAGCCGGAAACTGCTCGATTACTGTTAGAACGTCGACAAATAGCATCGACACAGTACCCGTCGTAATTGAATTACTCCCACGGCAGTCTTAGCGGCGGGGGGATTTCTTTATATACAGCTATTGTCACAGATATAGGCTATAATTATAGATATACATAGGATTTACACTGGATTTTACACTACTACATATTTACATTGCATTAACATCTGCTCAATCTTCTTCTTCTTACTCCTCTTTTTCCTCCTCCTGCTCCTCCTCCTCCTCTTCCTCCGTCTTCTCTTCTTTCTCGTCCTACTCGCCCCTTTCTCTTCCTCCTCCTCTTTTCCTCCTCCTCTTTCTCCCCCTCCTCATTCTCCTCCCCATCTTTCTCTTTCTTCTCCTCCTCCCCATCCTCCTCCTCCTTCTCCGCCTACGAAGTCAGACTGAACGCTTCGATGATGTATTTGTGCAATTCCTCCCGAGAGAGGGCGCCGTCGTCGTCGGCTTCCAGGCGACGGAAGAAGTCGACGGGGTTGCGGCCGGACTTTGTCAGTTCGTTGTTCATGAGAGCGATCAGAGTGACGAGATGGTCGGGGTTGTCTACGTCACATCGTAGCGACACAGTGCGATTCACTTCCTCACTTTCTTCCAGTTGTTTTTCGTCCTCGTGATCGTTGGCAGGGTCCTGACAATGTCAAGTGGTGGACGTAATACGTGACGCGGTGTTATAGCCGGTGCGGGACAGTATATAATAGTGACTGCCCGGTAATTGCCATAGCGGCGCGAGACAAATTGTAGAGCGCGGTCACGCATAAGCCGCGGAATAAATAGAGTTACTAATAGGGCGCTTTAAACGGCATCCGACAAATACATGCGATTAGATGAAGCGCATATTCCTTATAGTGCGCTACCAACGAGGTAATACAATTATCTCTACCAATTATTAATACTAGTGCAAGCGGAAGACACACTGCACGTCGCCTGAGCCGTAAACCTACCCATATGCCGGTATTGAATAAATAATGGGCCACTTATAGAGTAGTAGGGTGCATAATGAAATGGCCATGCATATCGCTAACCGAATCACCGAAGTTCACACAGCGCTATTCGGAAAGCTACATGGCGCGAGGCGGGGCGATTGGGCAGAGAACGGGTATCGGCATTGAACGGTGCGCAGAGCGGGACCGCAGCGAAATATGCCGGTGTAGTACGGGAGTCAGTGGGGAAGCCATAGCCATAGCCATAGCCATAGCCATAGGGGGTGGGAATGTGGAGGGCGTGTCGCACGCTGCCTGCGATATATGGGCATTGGGAGGGGATCGTACCAATATTGAGGTGGGTAGTGGGGTGTTGGTAACAGTGGAGGGACCTACCTCATCTCCTTCTCCCCTTCCCGATCACAGCCGCACACTGAGGTGGCACTGATGAGGCGCTGAGGTGGCAGGTGAGGCGCAGACGTAATGACCCGTATGTGGGGAGGGGCGGTGGCTTCAACTATGGCGACAACGGCATTATGAGGTAACGATATAGTGCGATCTGAGCTATTTTCTAGCCAGCAGAGAATTAAGTGCTGCTGAATATATGTAGACTACCAAAATGTCCTAAATGGCTAAAACGCAGACCACACTGCACAGAAAATTCTACCTAGGTACACTCACTGTAATAGTATTGGTATTGCTATTATAAGCTAAAGACAAGCATCTCCATGGAGCGGTGTCACGCTCTTTATTAGCATTCAAAGAGTTGCTATACATCGAATGCTTTTCAGCCCCTGTGATCACCGGTTACGCCTCGCACTATATTGTGGCGTATCACTACGCTAGTGCTTGTGAACGCATATCACCACATCCCCCTCTCTTTACAATAGGAAATCAACTGAATTAAACCAAAACTATCTCAATCTCAACTACACTGCAAACAGTGTTTTCTTTTCACTCATCTTTGAATCTCACGGGTATCTTTACCACCCAACCCGACCGAGTGATAGTCCCCTGAACACCCCCTGATGAACCACTGTTAACGCGTGTATCGCGTGGTCTGTTCAATCTGTCTCTGCAATATTGTTATTGGACTCGAAGCTTTCTCAGCCTCGCGATCCGTCACGACTGTCGCGAAATCTCGACTCTCCTACCTGTCGGCGGCTTGGGCATCTCACGTATTTTGAACCCGATTACGTCGGAACTGGTTACACCTTCCATTTCCACAACGTATGACCGATCGTTCTCGTTGCATCTGCTTCACTACTGTTCCTCAGCACCAGATTTTCTGTCCTTGTTCAGTACCGCGAACGTTCTGTCCCTCGATGAGCGGTGCCTGCTCGCGTGTATGCTGGTTAGCATACCATGTCTGTTCTCGATGCATGAGAAATGTGTTCACGTCAAAGTCTCTTCCTGCTGAGACATCACTGTGGTGTTGACCTAGGTTAGTGTCGTGAATGGTCTACAAACATCAAACTCTGCTGGCTGGGCAGATGCCATCGCATGGAGTAGCTCTCACATTGAGAAGAAGCTAGATTCAACGTCTCCCCCGTCTTCAAAACACTCTTGATAAATCGCTTGATAAATACCCGATCTGTCGCTCTACCGAATCCGTTGACGGGGGCATATGCTCGAAGCTGCAAGGTTTTTTAGCCCCAGTCCCGCAATGAACTGTATATATACATACACTGTGTGCATCCTAAATTAATATTTACGAATAGCGTATCTTTCCCATATATAACACGTTGGCCAGTCGCATTCTCCACCATTTCTTTTGTCTCTTCATCCATTAATTTTTGAATAACTGCATCGGCATATACTTTCCAAAAACCTCATCATCTTTCGGACCTCAAGGTTAGTGGCGTTTGCTTGTGGTATCATATGCCTGAACGTTTGGCGTTTGCGCCTCTTTGGTGTCTTCATTCATTGTTGGGGGTGCGATAACCCAGATGCAGTGGATGGGTTGGTGACGGAAAGTCTTCGCCCTCCCACGACTGACTGTGTCTCCTCTTCATAATCATCCTCATCACCGTCACAAACTGATTGCACGACTCAGGCGCTGTATCTAGATATATTGGTCTCCATCCTGTGACCTGATCCTTTAAATTTAGAACATTTTTTCTTTTACCTAAGTCAACCACAACCAAGGAAATGGAAGAAGCGACTCTGCGTGTAAACAAATACCCGGTATCATCATTACTAAACAACTCAAATTGTCCCAGTAACTTAAGAACATAATTTACATATCATAACAAATTAGTGATGCAGCATCAATATGTAGATCTGGCAGATAGATAGCACTCCAATTCTATCTGTGCTGTTGGGCAGTGACCAGAATTGATCAGTTTTAGAAATCGAACTTGATCTTGTAGAAATGCTGCTATTGCATTCAGATCAAAGTAATCCAATTGATTACACTAGGATAAAAATATTGAATCTGCCCGAGTCCATAAAACACATGGTTATAGTGTTAGTCAGCACAGAAATAACACGAAACTATGGGACGTATCGTATGATATATTATTGAATAGGATGGTTAGATCTGTTGTTCTCCCACTCTTACTCAGATCGCTCCATTTTTGCAACACGCCTCCTCGCCTCGTGAGATAAGGGACCAGTGCGCAGGCCACCCCTTACCAAAGCCGACGAACCAAAGAAATACGTGAGATCAGTCGACTTAGCAAGGAAATACACAAGTATCAGCATAGGATCAGTCGACAATCGCCGGCGCCGCACCGCGCTGCAGCGCAGGGCAGGCCGTCCGTCCAGCAGTACTTCGTCGGCGACGCGAACGTGACGTCGCACGGTTCGCACCGCCCCGGCAGCGCCGTCCGCGCGTGGCGTGCGTCGCTGCGGCCGTGCCGCTCGAGGCGCCCGGCCGTGCGGCGAGACGTAGTGCGTGCTCGATCAGATGAAGCGCCGCATAGGTGACGCCGCATAGGCCCACACGCGTACGGCGCCACGCCCCCCGCGTGAGGAGCCAAGCAAGCAGGTCGGCTTTTGCGCCAGCTTGCGGGGTATGCGCTCGTGCGCCGGGGTTGATCGCCGCGCTTTCCGCGGCCGCCCGCCGCTTGCGGGATGCGTCCCCGTGCGCCGGCTTGATCGCCGCCGCTTATTCGCGGCTTCCGCGCCGCCCGACCGCGCGGCTTGGCCGGGAATTGCGTCTCCGTGCCCAGCTTTGATCGCCGCGCTTTCCCGCGCGTCCGGCCGCCCGACCGCCGCTTGGCGGGATTGCGTCCGGTGGCGCGGCTGATCGCCGCGCGTTTTCGCGCTTCGCGCCGCCCAACGCCGGCCGCTTTGCGGGGATGCGTCTCCGTGCGCCGGCTTGATGCCGTGCTTTCCCCCCCGCGGCTTCGCGCAGCCGAGCCCACCGCCGCTTGGGCGGGGACTTGCGTCTCCCCGTGCCGCCGGCTTGATCCGGCCGGCGCTTTTCCGCAGGCTTCCGCGGCGCCCGAACGGCCGCTTGGCGGGGCCTTGCGTCTCCGTGCGCCGGCTTGATCGCCCGGCGCTTTTCCGGCGCGCCCCGAGCCCGCCACTTGGCGGGGGAAGTTGAGTGAGGGCCGGCGTGTTGCTCGGCCTCCCGGTGGCGATCTCGTGGTGCGCCCGGAGCTCGACGCTTGAAGGCCACGCGGAGGCCGCAGGCTACGCATTTGATGTGCGTGCACGACACGTGCGCGTCGAGGCCCGGCTACCGTGATGGAACGTAGCGCCCGCACAGCCGGCACATCCATACGCCCCCGCGCCGACATCCGGTCGCGATCGACCGCGTGCGCGTCGCCTCTGCGCGGCCGAACCGTAGTTGTTGCGGCCCTCTTCTCGGCGTGGCGGGTGGGGACGGGCTTTGTGATATTCGCGACTCCTCGCAACTGTGGGGGTCGAGCCAGGGAAGTGGTGAGAGCGTCCCTTGCCCCAAGCCTGTAATAAATTTTTTGGTGGGCCTGTATTTTGTCAGCACCAAGCCAAGTTGGTGGTCGTCATCTTAAATTTGGTGCCTGCATAGGAAAAATTTAGTAGAATAAAGATACCATAAAAAGCAAACATTACAAATACATTCCAATTTACTTTTTATTAGCTACAAATTGTTTCAAAAAAACCACAAAACTTCAAACACAGGCCTAAAAATGTTCACTGTTTACAAACTGAGCGGCATTGACTAGTCGAGCGCAGTTTACTAGTCTAATTAAATATTTTATAGCTCATTCGGTTGCCGAGACTGGCGTTTTGTTCTTTTACTATATAAAGGATATGTACGAAAAGACTAGGTCTCCGTGTGGCAGTCAATAATGAACAGCTAGGAATAAATGGGTCGGTCCATTTATTAATGGCTACCGGAACATTGTCCCGGACCCGCCGCTTATTTACAGGCTTGCCCGCCGGCGGACGACCGTTCCACCGTTCGGGTCGGCGCCCGTCGCAGCAATTCAGGGGCGGCTGGACGCTCCCCCTGCTGGCTGTGGTAGAGGCTCCTGCGGATTGCGTCTCCGTGCGCCGGCTTGGAATCGCCGCGCTTTCGCGCGTTCCGCGGCGGTCCGGCCCAGACCAGCCGCTTGGCGGCATCCACATATCATACAAATTTTAGTGCATGCACGCATAATATGACAATGGATCTTGTGTTTTTCCTAAAATGGAGTAATCAATTTTTATTGCTACCTGTAATATTACACTAGCTCGGTCTCTCCCCTTTTTCATTGTGGCGTCACCTTGTAATGCTCACAGTACATGGCAGGAACAGGCACCCCCCCACTTCAACGGACAAATAGCACACTCTCTGGGTGGCAACAGTTGCTATGAGTGCATGCTCCCTGTTAACTAAAACTGGTAATTGGCTTGATTTGTAAATTTTCACCATATGGCTACTATAATAAGTATTTATGACAATAGAACAATAGGTGGATGATTGACTGGTTTCCACCTTCCCTGAAGTTATAATTTATTCAGTCTGTCATGAGTAAAAAAGTATTCAAAATAAAACAAGTAAAGTTAATAGTTAGTAAAATAAAACGCATCATAACCACAAATGTCAAAATAGGTTTGTGGTGCTTTGGATCTACATCATCTTTATAGCCACATTGCACCTACCTCAGCTGACATCGGCTCTGACGAAAGCTGAACGAGCGGAATGATGTAAATGTACATCTTTGACTTTATGCAGTGGGTGTCGGTCAGATGTTTGGGGGTGTAACCTTCAGCCCCAGGTGGTATTTCTACCAGACAGCTTTTTTGCTTACGCCCAGAGCGTCTATACAATAGCCAGTTCCCTTTAGCGAGTTGCAGCCTATGAAAGTGGCTCTCTACCACCAACTTGAACTCTTGATGGGATAGTTGAGATCCAACGTCCACTGTTTTCAAGCCTAAAAAACCAACATAACAGATGTACACAAACACGACAAACATATAGTTGTACTAGGCATCAGTCATGTCTGGAAGAAAAGTAGTCTGACATTGTAACTGTTACCAGTGGCATTCCATTTCTGAATATATCTAGACCACCAAAATGTCCCAAATGGCTAAAACACAGATCACACTGCACATAAAATGCTACTCGGGTACACTCACGTTGTCATTGTGCCCTAACACAGCCAGCTTACCTACAGGGGACATCTAAGACTTCGAAAGCATGTATGGTGGCATCTGACAACAAACGTTTATAAATTCTAGACACCCCATCAAAGCGAGTTCTGTATAAAAATATACCTAAACCAGCTTTCGCAAGAGTGCACTCCTCTTCCCTTTCAGGGGGGTATTCACTGTTGCCAGCTAGGCAGCACATCTTGAAGCTGACTTTAGTAGTGGTACTAGTAGTGCATTTGCCGGCAATGTCTTGCTGCAATGCAGAGGTCCTTCCACTTGCCTTCTTGTAGTAGGGGAAGGCTCGTCTAGTACACAAGTAATTTCATTTTTGCATAGATATAGGTCATATCAATTGTATTCACTTTTTAACAGTGTTTTATTGCACAGTTACATTTCTTTAACACATTAAGGATATAGCAAAAAATTATACAACAATTGAAATGTTTTGTTTCTCACAGGCATTTACAATAAAATTATAGTCACCATTTCTCATGTACCACAACCACACATCTGAGCAATTCAGAAGATGCCTACCTCATCTCTGCTGCTACATTTGTTTGTTGAGCCTAAGGCTGAGGTTGCGTTTCTTTCTTTTTTTTCCGCTGATTCGGTCAACACTGTTGTAAGTTGAGAAGATAAATCTCGC
The DNA here is from genome assembly GCF_000485595.1 of Priapulus caudatus. Classification (NCBI taxonomy): domain Eukaryota; kingdom Metazoa; phylum Priapulida; class Priapulimorpha; order Priapulimorphida; family Priapulidae; genus Priapulus; species Priapulus caudatus. The sequence continues at coordinate 80,875 of NW_014578213.1, forward strand.
CGGCACTTTGTAAGATCCTTAAGATAGGTATTACAAAATTACTTCAAAGAAAGCAAAAAAGACAACATCTACCTACGACTACCATCTACGACACAATTAATCATAGAGATGTTACCTAGTTATATTAAAATTAATTGGGTGTGCAATAAAAGGCAACGCTATCTGCTTGGGTGTGGGCATGCCAGACGCAGTGCACGCGTATCCTGCAGCCATTCTACAAACCAGGGATGACTGTGGGAACCCTAACCCATTCCAGATAAAGCTGCTCAACTTTATAGACTACTTCCGTCTACTCTCTAAACGTTTCCCATTTAATTGCATGTCACCCATGTTAATATTTTGACATGTTTCTTGGCAAATGCCAGACGTCATACTAGTAGTTATTACCACCACGTTCTCAAGTTGTTCAACACACTTCAAATCTGATTGTTGTAGCTTTATCACTACAAATGAAATGAAGCACGTGTCGTATCGTATAGTCAAGTGTGTTTCTTGATGTTGCCGCTCCAAATGTATGGAGTGAGCGTTAGAGTTCTAAGCCTTGCGTTGATTAATGTTCCTTCGTTGTGTTGTCCGTGACCCGTCGGTACGTTTCGTGCTAGCTGAACAGCTACTTGGAGAGTCAGTGCACAGAGTAAAAACATGGCATATCAACATGGACTCCTGACGTCTCCGCCCTATTATCATGTTCGTCATTTGTGAGCCGTTGAACATCTGATGAGGAAGTCGTATTTCCATACTCCCGCTCGAGCTGCCGGCTTCTGGTCTCCAAATAGCTATTGGCGTCTGTATTCTTATTAAAATCTGCCTTGACTTCCTGAGTGATCACGCTCACTTCTCTTCCTGCTTCGACAAGCTCCTGTAAACTGACCGCGGGCACCATCAGATGTGTCCTTGTTGGAGCGGTCGTTATGTCGGTAATCTCTGCTGTCGTATCACTTGAGCCGCATACGAGGTCTTCCTCCTCAGCTAATCTTGCTCACTTCACACGCCGTGATCGTATAGTGGTTAGCACCTTGCGTTGTGGCCGCAATAACCCAGGGTCGAATCCTGGTCACGGCACCAATGAAATGAAGTGTGTGTCGTAACGTATAGTCAAGTGTGGTTCTTGATGTTGCCGCTCCAAACGTATGGAGTGAGCGTTAAGAGTTCTAAGTCTTGCGTTTATTAATGTTCCTTGCGTTGTGTTGTTTGTAACCCGTCAGTTTGTTTCGTGCTAGCTGAACAGCTACTTGGAGCGTCAGTGCACAGAGCAAAAACATTCAGAGTCCGAATTGTTAACACACTAGAGGTTTATTTCACGTATGAGCACTTCATTATATATTCACACACTCTACTTGTATATGCACACATACAAAAGTGTATAAAGTCTGCAAGCTGAACACTGCTAAAACCTACCCATTATACGTACATCACATTCATACTTATAACGTCTCCACTACTAGAATAGCTACACGTGAAGGTGTTACAACTAAAAACCAAGAACTGATCATTTTGGGGCGCGCTCTGGTATTTATATGGCCGTGCAAGGTGACGTCATCCTAGGGGCGCCACTGGCTACGATGCCTCTAAAAACTCTGTGTGCCTACACCAGAGGTCAACACTCTGCAGTGTTGTGCCTAAAACTTCATACGTTTACACTTTAATTTCTACATCAGAGGTCACCACCTAACTACAAATGTTCTAAAACTGCCGGCCTTCCATGATTTCCTCTCATTCTCTCTTCCTCTCACATTCTCCGACTCTCCTCCTCTCTACTTCTCTCTCTCTCCGTGCTCTGTCTCTATTTCTACTACGCCCACTCTCTCCGTTCTCTGTCATCTTCTCTTGCACACGCACTCCTATTCTGGCAGCTTTACCACTGAAGGTGTTGGTGGCCAAGAGCAGCTCGATGGTTGCCTTCTTTGCTCGCAGGGCGGATATGAGCGCTGTCTGGTTGTCCTTGAATGTAGATATTTTGTCATGAAATGTCAGCTTGTGTCGGACAGCATCGTTCGACGAGTAGACTGGATAGGGAGTAGGGCGGCGACGCGACGACTGATAACCTAACAAATCAGAAGTACAAATTCAAGATGAGACTCCGGGTAAGAGACGGCGGTATGAGTCGTAGCTCGCGGCGGGGCAAGAGAGTCAGTTGCCATCCACAAATTTCCCTCTGCCAAGAAGACAAACCATGCAGGCTGCGCCCCCAGTCAAAATGAACTTGCTATACGCTCCCGATCCATTCTCACACTCCGTGATTTGTAACATGTGTAGAGGTAGAGATGGCTGGTAGGTCCGGACCGCTCATTGTACAGGAATTGCAAAAATAGTAGATATATATACACGGCGTATCATCCCTCTCCAGGAAAGCTCGTCATTGGTTTTAGGGGCAAAGCTTCCACTTTTTCCCTCCTGGAGATGGCCACGTGGCTGGTCTTCGAAGGGGCGGCTCAGGAAATTCCTATCAAAGTATCTCCTTGTCATTTCGTAGAGTGCTCCGTCCTTCTTTGGGTTAGGCTGCAAAGATAATTGATTCGAAGTTTCCTGAATAGTTTTGCACACGGACCAGAAACAACAGAGTGGGTGGCAAATTGTAAACGTTAGTAAGTGATTTCAGAGGTCTTGAATAGATTGGAAGTTGCATAAATTGATTGTTAAATGAGCTCGTTATGAGCTTGGTATTCTGTGAATTGATTTTAAATTTTAAATTTAAATTTCTCGAACAATATATAATTATTTGTATTTTTATTAATTAATTTGAAATGTTTTACATTTATTTAAAATTGTGTATTTGAAATGTTTGAAAATGATTTCTGAAGAGGATGGCTCTCCATATGTATACGTGACCGCGTGCGTGAGTGCTTTGTGTGCATGTCACGCATTAGCATCATCGATTAAGAAACAGTCGGTATTATATCAAATTCTCACGGCGTTTGCTTTATTTTCGTTCGCTATTCGCACGATACATGCCACACCGCGCCTGACTGCCTGGTACACATGCGCACACATACATGCGCACGCACGCAGGCACGCACACACACATACATGCGCACACAGGCACACACACACATACATGCGCACGCACGCAGGCACGCACACACACATACATGCGCACGCAATAATCACTCTAGCGTAACATGTCGCCAGAATACTCTTAATTATTATAGCGTATCACATACAGTGACGTGATACTAATGATGCATTGCTCATGCCAACCTAACAAACTCCATCGTTAAAATAGAAATGATAATATAAAGATAATAGTAATAATAAGATAATAGTTAAAATCCTCGATTCTCCCCGGCTCTCGGCTTATATAGTCAGGCACGACCGCGAACCACGCATGCGTCACGCATGCATCGTTTACACCACCGCGACATTTGTAGTAGACATTATTTGATTACAGAGAGAAACGCGGACTTCCCAGCTAATTCGATTACATAGACACGAACCAGACTAGCTAATTCAGTTACATCGACACAGGCCCTCTTGCACGGGGATCACGAGCTAGCTAGTTCAGTTATACTAACACGAACAAGACTAGTTAATTCGATTACATCGACACATGCACTCTTTCACGAGGATCACGTACCAGCTAGTCCAATTATATCGACACGAACAAGACTAGTTAATTTAATTACATCGATACGTGCCTTGTTGATTATAGGGAAAACGCGGACACCTTAGCTAATTCAATTACATAGACATGGGCACTGTTTTCACGACTCCGGTAGGGAGTCGCGGCACGTGCCGACCTAGTAGAGCTGGAAACTGTAACTCGATTACTGTTAGAACGTCGACACATAGCATCGACACAGTACCCGTCGTAATTGAATTACTCCCATGGCAGTCGTAGCGCCGGGGGGATTTCTTTATATACAGCTATTGTCACAGATATAGGCTATAATTATAGATATACATAGGTACTGATTTTACACTACTTCATATTTACATTGCATTAACATCTGCTCAATCTTCTTCTTCTTCTTACTCCTCCTCTTTTTCTTCCTCCTGCTCCTCCTCTTCCTCCGTCTTCTCTTCTTTCTCGTCCTACTCGCCCCTTTCTCTTCCTCCTCCTCTTTTCCTCCTCTTTCTCCCCCCTCCTCATTCTTCTCCCCATCTTCCTCTTTCTTCTCCTTCTCCTCCCCATCCTTCTCCTCCCCATCCTCCTCCTCCTTCTCTGCCTACGAAGTCAGACCGAACGCTTCGATGATGTATTTTTGCAATTCCTCCCGAGAGAGGGCGCCGTCGGCGTCCAGGCGACGTAAGAAGTCGACGGGGTTGCGGCCGGACTTCGTCAGTTCGTTGTTCATGAGAGCGATCAGAGTGACGAGATGGTCAACCTGACCACACGTCTTGTTACTCTGCCGCCATAACGGAGGTTCTCATGCCATAAGAATTAGTGTGCGTTCAGTTAGTGTAGCGTGTGGAACTGTCAACCGGGGAGCAGTCTAAAGTTATAGCCGGCCGAGCCACACGCGAAAAAGTGCTAAGCAAATGCTACGCTTATAGTGTCGTTGCGCCATCTATGGCACGCCATATGTACTAAACTCATGTACACTCATGTACAGTCATGTGAACAATAAACGGAAACTCCGTTATTACAGCAAAGAAAGAGCGCCTAGTAGCGAACAAAGAATTGGGAGCATTTCTAGCAAATGTCTAGGTACCTGGAAACCCTCGTACAATGGGCAGAACTGCTCAATTCAGCGATTATACGGCTTCGGCGTATACCCAAAGGGTTGTAGTTGGTTGGTTCGGAAATTGAAGTGAATAGATTGCAAGTCCTATGAATTGATTCGAAGTTTCCTGAATAGTTTTGCACACGGACCAGAAACAACAGAGTGGGTGGCAAATTGTAAACGTTAGTAAGTGATTTCAGAGGTCTTGAATAGATTGGAAGTTGCATAAATTGATTGTTAAATGAGCTCGTTATGAGCTTGTTATTCTGTGAATTGATTTTAATTTTTGAATTTAAATTTCTCGAACAATATATAATTATTTTTATTTTTATTAATTAATTTGAAATGTTTTACATTGATTTAAAATTGTGTGTTTGAAATGTTTGAAAATGATTTCTGAAGAGGATGGCTCTCCATATGTATACGTGACCGCGTGCGTGAGTGCTTTGTGTGCATACATGCACGTCATCATCATCACGCATTAGCATCATCGATTAAGAAACAGTCGGTATTATATCAAATTCTCACGGCGTTTGCTTTATTTTCGTTCGCTACTCGCACGATACATGCCACACAGCGCCTGACTGCCTGGTACACATGCGCACACATACATGCGCACGCACGCACGCAGGCACGCACACACACATGCGAACACAGGCACACATACACATACATGCGCACGCAATAATCACTCTAGCGTAACATGTCGCCAGAATACTCTTAATTATTATAGCGTATCATTAACATACAGTGACGTGCTACCAATGATGCATTGCTCATGCCAACTTAACTAACTACATCGTTAAAATAGAAATGATAATATAAAGATAATAGTAATAATAAGATAATAGTTAAAATCCTCGATTCTCCCCGGCTCTCGGCTTATATAGTCAGGCACGACCGCGAACCACGCATGCGTCACGCATGCGTCGTTTACACCACCGCGACATTTGTAGTAGACATTATTTGATTACAGAGAGAAACGCGGACTTCCCAGCTAATTCGATTACATAGACACGAACAAGACTAGCTAATTCAGTTACATCGACACAGGCCCTCTTGCACGAGGATCACGTACTAGCTAGTCCAATTATATCGACACGAACAAGACTAGCTAATTCGATTACATTGACACATGCACTCTTTCACGAGGATCACGTACCAGCTAGTCCAATTATATCGACACGAACAAGACTAAAAAGTGGCACAAATGGTCAGCATTTTATCACCGGTACATCCGTGCTGGGAAAATTCAGTTAGAGAAAGTATTTCACAAGTACTCACTTTCTTCCTTCCTGTTCTTGCTCTTGTCTGCTCCTTGTTCTGCCTGAGACCCCATCTTGCTGCCCCTTCTTGACCTGGTTATATCACCAGTACTGGTACCTGGCTTGGGAGTGCTACCATGGCCTGATTCTTCGGGCTGCAATCAACAATACGCATATATCCGTGCTGGGAGATAAACTATGATGCTTTATAAACGTGATATATAAGTCACTGTCCCATATTTTAGACCGGTGATACATGCCTGTTGTGCCGCTTGGTAGGCCTTTTTGAGTGCAGACTTGGCCGACTTAGGCAACTTGGCAGGCAGTGGCCGGATTTCACCGACTGGCACCTGCCTGCGCTCCTTGAGATCCGGATAGTAGCACACCATTACAACATTTTTCTGAAAAAGAAAACATACACCATTTGCCATCAGACGTCTTGACCATTTGTGACATCTTACCAAACCAGTCGGAAGTCACTAAGTCACTGTCCTATACTCTAAGTCACTAAGTCACTAAGTCGTAAGTGGCTGTAAGTCACTGTCCCATATTTTAGACCGGTGATACATGCCTGGAAGTCACTGCCCCATACTCTAGACCACTGATACATGGGCAGTTTTACAATCAGGGTACAATTTTAGAAAAATGCACATATAGCTTTATAAATAAAATACAAGAAGAGACAGTGGCTCATTTGCTATGTATGAAGACGAAAATTCCACTTGGAGGCTTTAGCAGCGGTGATACACCGGTAGATACCGGTGATTCAGTAGTTCTACCTTCACTGTCCCATACTCTAGACCACTGATACATGGGCAGTTTTACAATCAGGGTACAATTTTAGAAAAATGCACATATAGCTTTATAAATACAAGAAGAGACAGTGGCTCATTTGCTATGTATGAAGACGAAAATTCCACTTGGAGGCTTTAGCAGCGGTGATACACCGGTGATACACCGGTAGATACCGGTGATTCAGTAGTTCTACCTTCTGTTCTAGGATTTTGGCTGGCCATCTGGGAAAGCGAGGATATGGTGCCAAACATAACGTCTCCATGTTGGTTCGTTTTGAATGTTCTCGCTCAATCTTGTCTCTGTTCAATCCTTAGGTGGTGCCTAAGCAACGATTTGAATTTGATTGTGTCGTGCGCCGCCCTGGCGAGCAGATACAAATCCAAATCCTTGAAGATCGCCAGGGGGCGCGCCAGGGGCGATGTCCATTTTCGATTTGGAGGTTTGTGGAACTGAGCAATCTCCTATATTTTGCTTGGTTTCTGTGGTTTTTCGGGTTCTTGGGAAATATCTTTGAAATGAAGCGCAGGAACAAGGTGGCGCTGCGTCTAAACTGCCTCGTCCGCCTCGCGCATTTGTAAGTCATGTAGAGCAGTCGGGACCAACCTAGCCCTGAATTAGGGATGACAGACCAAATTTATTTAGTCCAGTTGTGAAATAGTACGCCAAGCCGTCTGTGTCTGTCCAATCCAGCTTTAACGTCGTCTTGCCAATTGATGGGTACAGGCACGGGAGAATGTACTGCTACGGGTTCGGCATCTTGGTCCACAATTAGATGAGGCGCGGGGCCTTCCATCATCGGCAGTGGTTGGTGTTCGCACGTGTTGAATGTGCTAGATTTGTAACGATCAAGAAGGTATTGTCTCAGCTCCTCTCGATTGTCTTCAGTTGCTGGAAATATTAGACTCGATGGTGGTGGGGGCGGCAGCTGGCGTCG
>NW_014578213.1:88542-94247 GCF_000485595.1 Priapulus caudatus
TTCACAAGTACTCACTTTCTTCCTCTTGTCTGCTCTTTCCTCCACTTCCTCTGCCTCAGACTCCACCAGCTGCAATCAACAATCAACAATTACTATACCATTCCAAAAGTGGCACAAATGGTCAGCATTTTATCACCGGTACATCCGTGCTGGGAAAATTCAGTTAGAGAAAGTATTTCACAAGTACTCACTTTCTTCCTGTTCTTGCTCTTGTCTGCTCCTTCTTGTTCTGCCTGAGACCCCATCTTGCTGCCCCTTCTTGACCTGGTTATACCACCAGTACTGGTACCTGCCTTGGGAGTGCTACCATGTCCTGATTCTTCGGGCTGCAATCAACAATACGCATATATCCGTGCTGGGAGATAAACTATGATGCTTTATAAACGTGATATATGTCACTGTCCCATATTTTAGACCGGTGATACATGCCTGTTGTGCCGCTTGGTAGGCCTTTTTGAGTGCAGACTTAAGGTGACTTTACTGTGCGACAGGAGTCCTCTTTCAAATATAATTTATTACAGGCTGAGAGGTACGTGTTTGCAGCCATGACATGTCCACTGGCCCACGGTTGCTCTTGCGAATGTTCTGGTTGTGCATATGTAGCCAATTCAGCTAGTACACGCTTTTGCTGGAAATGTAACCAGATCTCACTGACTATGCAGTCACAGACAAGTGTATCGTAATAAACTGTTTAGTTCTATACTAACCCATGCACCATCATCATCATCACTATCATCCGGTTTTAGTTTATCCAGGCCTAAATTAATCCTTTCCCGAGTGTGGGGCCTGTCTGACTTGTCGTCGTCAAATGTGACTATGTCGTCGTCTATGAACTTGTAAAATCTGTGCATCTTAATCAGGCGGGATACCAATAATGAATTCAACGAATTATCAACCTGTACCTGCATTATTTTTGCGGGGCGCACATTCAATTTAGTCCATGAGTCACGGTTGATGAAGCTTCTCTGCATGCCGGGGACCATTCTCAGACGGTTCTTGTCTCGCCTGTCCACTTTACGTTCGTACATATCCTTGATGGCCTTCCACCCAAATGATATTTGATGTTTGGTGTAATGCGGTTGAAAGTTTCTTCATCTAGTTCAAAGCATGTTTTGTAATGGAGCTTACTGAGCATCTCCTCCATAGCAGCATTAAGGATGCCATTTTCACCCAAAATTTTGTACTATACTGCCTCATCCAAGACTCAAATCTGGCCTAGCCCGAACTCGTTAATGAGTAGTGTGATGGTGTTCAGTGGCTCACCTTTGTGTTCAGGGAGATCGGCGTCCTTAGGTGCGATTCTAAGCCACCACCCAGATGTTGAGTCGTACAGTTCATCAATGTTGTACTCTTTTTGATGTAGATTTGCCGCAGCAGAAAAGGTGTTAGATAAAATGGGCTTTTCGTGCAAGCGCTTGTGTTTAGATAATTTCCGTTATTTTAGCTGGGGCAAATGCAGATTCTACATGGGTTCTCTTCTCTGCTAACCTAAGTGATCGCCTCGGGGAAACGGTTGAGGGCAGGACGACAGATTTCTTTGGAGGTTTTCTTTTAAATTCGTACCCATGGTCGTGAGAGACGTTATCTGCCATATTAATCTCTCAGGAATAAGCACAGAAAGGCAATTTTTAAATGAACGTTATTGATAATGTGATTGTGAGTCAATTAGCTGATTAAAACTGCACTATGTGGTATGGTATTGCCAACTACCTAGATGCCAATCACTGCTTCTCTTTCTACTATTCCATATTGTAATTATCTTTCTTCTTCCTTGGTTTAGACATGTTAACTTTTGAAGACGATATTTAAATAGACGAAGGTAAATGCAGCCAAGCGCACGGTAATGTGTACGTGTGGTGATCGTGTTTGTGGCCACCTAACAACGGTTGCTATGCCTCCCCCCATACACACAACGTCTCGTCACACATACGCAGACACAGCTACTTAGTACACAAGCGCAGGTAATCAAGTACATTAAACCCCTATCGGGGCACGAATGATTTGGAAACAGTCTGTTGCTAAATATTGTGGCGCCACTATAGCTTCAAATTTTGGCTCAACACCTCTACACAATAGCGGTAAATTGTGCGAATTCAGCTCGTGCAAGATTACGATTTACAGCAATACGCTAGCAAATATATGTAAACGAATATCAGTACCACCTCACGCTGCAGGCTGACAGGGGCAGCTGGTGCAGGTGTCTGTGGCTGGGATTTTATCCCAGTTTTCCTGGGCGTTTTTTTATATTTTGTCCAGCGGTAGGCGGGACTTGGTTGGGTCTCTGATGTACTTGCGAGCTCCGCTTGGATTGCAGCAATGACTTCAATCAAAGAAGCTTGAAAGCCTTCATTACAACATTTTTAGATAGGAACATGTCCATTTCGTAAATCAGTCTTTATTCAATACAGATTACAAATGATGGGACTTAATCTGAAACCAATAGACAAGAGAGTTACATTGTGGTATATTATTGTCTATCTCCCCCAAGTCTTTGGTATGTTTTTATTTAGAGAGAGGTGCCAATGACTGACTGATTAAAAGTAACACATGAAACGAAAGCATAAATCTTCAGAGTGATTTCTTTACCATACTTATGGTGAATAACTCAATGTTTGATTAGGAGCACTTGTCCATAAGAAATTAATGTTAAAAATTAACAGATAAAGTTTATGATGTGTCTGTCACAAATACAACACTATTTTGTGATATCATAGTTGCCCGATGTCTGCCAGGCAGGTTGTCGTCTGATGCGTGTCGCGGTTCTGGTCGGTGCAGTAGGATTGTCCGGCAGCGTTACTGTGTCCGGCAGCGTTACTGTGTCCGGCTGTGTACAGGGCTTATTGGGTGATGCCCGAGGAGACAGTTGCTTAATATATATATATACGCCTAGTGAGTGCCCGAAACGGGCATTACACAGAATAATAATGTAGTACAAATATCTATCGCTATAAAGTTCATAGATCATCTTTTGTTCAAATTCTTTAGTCTTCGTTCACTTTTTCTTTTATGTTCATACTGTTTGATTCACTTTATGTTGAAGCATTCACAAGTTGTATGCACAAGACCTCTCCACTCCCGTCTGTTGTCTACAACATTCCTCCACTGATCAAGAATATTACCACACCTCAGAGCACTTTTGCAGGTATCCTTATATCTCAATTTAGGACAACCAACAGATTGGGATCCATTTGCTAGCTCGCTGAATAAGAGTGCCTTTGCTAGTCTGTCATTATCCATTCTACAGATGTGGCCAAGCCAACGCAGACGACTTCTAACTAGCTTCAACTCGATGTCTTCAACACCTGCTCTGTTCAGGACCTCCTCGTTACTGATGTAATGATCCCATTTAATATGCATGATTAAGCGCAGGTGACGTTGTTGTATTGTTCGCAGTTGTCGAACTTGATGATGGTACAGAGTCCAGGTTTCACTCCCGTACATCAGAAGTGGCATAAGACACTGGTTGTAGACTTTGACTTTAGTGTTTATTGTAAGGTCACGTGAGTTGATCACTCTTTGACGTAGTCGACCAAAAGCACATGATGTTGCTTGGATACGAGCTGCAAGTTCCTCCTTCATAGAGCAGTCATTTGTAACATAGCTGCCAAGGTATTTGAAGCGGGTGACGTTCTCCAACTTGGTGTCAGCTATGAAGAACTCAGCTTCAGTACCAATGCACATGGTCTCTGTCTTTGCAGTGTTAATACGTAGTCCCATTTTTTTAGCAAGGTCGTTGTAAGCTGTGAGTAACAACTGTAGTCCCGCTGAAGTGTCACTGAATATGGTTATATTGTCTGCATATTGAGCCTCCGTGATGTACTCGGTAAGAACTTTGGTCTTTGACTTCAGTCTTCGAAGATCAAAGAGATCACCATCATAGCGAAATCTGACCTTTACACTGCAAGTGTGCTTGATTTCCTTATAACCAAAACAAAGCAAAACAGCTGCATAGAAGCCATAGAGTGTTGGTGCTAATTTACCACCCTGCTTGACACCACTTGTACTCAAAGGCCTGTGTGAGTTCACCATCTACAATGAGCCTTGCATGCACGTTCGTATATAGCTTCTTGATGATTCTTATGAACTTTGGTGGGCAGCCCAGCTCACTCAGGATGATAAAGAACAGCTCACGATTGACGGTGTCAAACGCTTTAGTGAAGTCCACAAAAGCTATATACAAACTGCGCTGTTCTCTCGTTTTCTCCATTACTTGTCGAAGGGTGAAGATTCCATCCACAGTACTTTTGCCCCTCCGGTACCCTGACTGAGATTGCGGGTATATCTTCTCTGCAAAGTGACGTAGTCTCTGCAAGTTAGTTTAGTTAAGGGACCTGACTAATACCACACAAACACGTTGTTCATGTGTTGGAATTATGTTGTACTGTTTTTTTATCAAACAACACAGTTCAACACAGCATAGCCAGATTAGTTATTCATTTGATGAATAGGTTCTTGATAAGAGCGATTACTGTGATTTCAGTAAAGGAATCGGTCTCTATAGTTGTACAACATGTTTTTAAACAATTACTAGTTAGGCGTCAATGTGATATTACAGGATGCTTATGTTATACCTCTTGTAAATTGTTAATACCTGTTATGTTTCAAAACAAATCCTGTATTTGTGTTTATTTAATGCATTGAAAAATATTATCTTGTGTTGATTACATTGTATCAGATTCATCTTGTTTCAAAATTGCATTCAGACAAAAGTTGGCATCATCATGCAGCTCTTTTAAAAATCTCTCCATGTCACAACTGTTATTAAATGTAAAGGCGGCTTTGTTAGCTAGGTCAACATCAGAACTAGATGTAGTGTCAGTGCTCTGCTCACACAGTGCTCACACAGTGCAGTGCAGGAACAGTCACGTTTCCTTTTAACGTTTTGCTATTCTTCCTGATACAAACAATCCCTTGATGAATTGTTTGACACAATTCAGTTTTCTTTATGGTCATCTGAAAATATAATTTTTTGATGCAATTACTTTCGTTTTTGTTAGATAATGCTTTCATTTTCGGCACTGATAGTTTGCAGCTACATGCACTAACAAAATGTATGTAAATAAATAAATAAAGTTTTTGGCAGGTTGTTATTTTGTTACAGTCAACCTCAGATATATTGTATCAGTCTGGACCAGACCGACCATTATTTTCCAAAATAAGCTTTATCCTTTACATGCGTTTCCGTGCATATGATGCACTTTTCCGCATTCCGTGTTTTTTAATTGTTTTATAACGGCACATTAATCTTAATGTGGTCCAATAAAAAAATGATAATTAAGATGTTTCGTTGCTTATAAGTAAATGCAGAGCATCATATACGTGGAATTACACAGCATTAGTGCTTGCGGCGCTTGCATCCGGCTATTGAGCGACTAATCTCTTCGTAGAGGTCAGGATACAACTCTGTCATCTGATTTCACCCACGGCTCCCTCGCAAGTGACCCAAGTGGCTACAACGAATAAGAAAAATCCATCGTTACATCGGAAACCCAACAGACACCAAGTGCTCATTATGGGAAACAATGTCTTTATTGATTGCGAGTGTTTGTTTACGTTGAAAATGAATTTTGCCAGAACTATTCAAGGTGACGCGGTCACCTCACTCACCTCTTGATAAAGTCGATGCACTGGTCTTAATGAATATTAAAATATGGTAGTTAACGTTGTTATTTTGTGTGTATGATGTATCTTTAGCGTGTCTTGTG
>NW_014578213.1:94772-96996 GCF_000485595.1 Priapulus caudatus
TTAATTAATTAATTAAACTAATTAATAATATATTAAATATATCCTTAAACTGTAAAATAGTTAAATTATTATATAGCGACGAATTCAACTCTTTTGTTATGACAACACTACTCTTTTATTCTACTCATTAGTTGTACGCACATCTTGTCTGATTCAACGAGCTCCGTTACTTGACTCGTTGAACTCTTTTACAAACGACGTGGTTTCTACAATTAAACCAAACAAAAGTTCTTATAAACATACACCAATGAAATGCTGTCTTAATAATGCCGCCTTAAAATACAACAACCTGTCGCTCCAATATATTCATAACAATACACTACACTATAAGAAATGCACGTCACACTGCAGCTGCTAAAGACAAACGAATCAGTCATTTGGTTACAAATACCATGACTCACACAAAGCTTAAACTGAAGTCCCGAGAAAATGATAATTGTGTACTGTCACCAGTTGCAAAGCTGCACTTATCGCATTTCAAGAAATAATTAAACACTTACTAACAATACTGTACATCTGTCAAATACAACCTTTTGATTAACCCCCCGATGTATCTAACACACTATTGCTTGTTATTTAGTCCTGACAACTATTATTTGACACATTAAACGTACCAAACTGTTGAGCATTCTCGGTAATGCTACACGCCATTTTTCCCTGTGGTAATGTTTTCCATTTCCGGTATCCCATAATCCCCAGTCCTCAGGTATTACCCTACTCGCATCGTGCGGTGTGCAACTCGCTACTTCGGAACACAAACTGGCGCTACAATTAAATTAAAACAAAATGAAGACTATTTCTTAAATTATATATGCATTTGTATTAAATTTTGTGTATGCAGTGTAAAGTTTGTGTTATCGCGATATGAATTACTTTCGGCGCACTATTTATACTGCCGTCATCGTGATTTGTGTATGGTGCGGAAAGTGATGCCAAAACAGGTTATGTTTTGATTTGTTTGAGCTTTATAGAATTTATAATATTATATATGTTTTTGTGTATTGTTTGAAAAAAATATTATAGAAACTGCGAAATGTTTTTGTTTTTTTTGTTAATTAAAATTAGTTCGCATATTCCTGCTTGCATAAACAAACATCCGAACGAAACAAGGTATCTATAAGCATAAAAAGTAAACAGAATCACTATTGAGCGATATCTCGCGAACGAGTTGATCGAGTTACATTTCTAGAAATATAGATACGTGTAGACACATGTATTAGCTATGATCTCTCTGAGTCTTGAGTTTATTGAAAGGCTGTAAATAATAATAATTATTATTATTACATGTTATTGAAGATAGCCTACATTTTGGATTAGCTGAGATGGGATTACAACAACTCCCATTTAGTTCCGTATTAGTTCTAGAACAAGAGTAGATAATAACACATTATATACACATATATCTATATCTATACACATGTGTTATTATCTACTCTTGCTCTAGAACTTTAGCCCTCCGCTCCGCCGCAGTCCGCGCGTCTGCAGGCTCCAGTCTACAGTCTATAGTCTGGAGGCTGCAGGCTCCGTTTCATCATCCAATCGGTTTGTTATGATTATTTTGATCAACATATCAGAACAAATCAAACATTAAAAAAACATAAACGTCCTCCTTCTAACCCAATATATAAGTTTTGTTCGATATCTGTTGATATAATCGAATAAATAGCCCCATATTTCTAGGTAGTACTGTAACGTCTCTCTCTCCCTCTTGTTTTCCTTAATCACACTTTCTCTCTCTCTACTTGCGCCCTCTATCCCTTTTACAGGAGCGTAGCCCTAGATGTGTCGACGTTACCCGCACTTCTATGCTCACTCCTGGCCTTGCGTTGTGTACTTTTAGATTCGTATCGCTGGATTGTGCGAGAGACGTTTGTATCGAGCGTTCGGAGCACGCGTGAGGGGATGACTGTCTGATTATTGTTTATTGTTTCTTTGGTATATCGTCGAGTTTATATTTATGTGTTGTCGCGATGGGCAATGAACCATAGGTTCTTTGCCTGATAATTAAGCTGCGCACTTTATGTTGTAATTTGTATTACTTTATGTTTTACTTTAGTCTGTCGTCTGTCTCCTTTTTCTGGGTGTGTCAGTAAATAGATGTCCAGATGTAAGAGGAAGAGTGATATAAATTTAGGAACGATAGCCCCTTAACTCCGGGGCTACGATTTATTCACAAACCACAGAATACACGCATCTATATACAGATATACGGTGTGGTGAGTCC
>NW_014578213.1:98295-100642 GCF_000485595.1 Priapulus caudatus
ACTTTGTCAGACAGTGCTCTATCCCTGAGCGTGATCCTTCTACTGTGACTCTCCCTGGTCACTGTGACTTAACTATTCTCGGTTAATCACCTAGCCCAAACTACAGGCATTTTTTTGGGGAGCGTCCTTCACGCTCCCCTCCTTTAGGAGCAGGCATCCCGGATGCCTCTCTCTGACGACAACAGTAGATAACTGAAACCATAACATCCAGCGCTCACTCAACCTTTTCCCACTCGACAGTATTGCACATTGGAGACAACAGCGAGACTAGCCATCACTAGACGTCGGATTGCTTTCGCCGCTGCCCCACAATCGGTTTGCAAAACTCTTGCATTGCTACATTAGCCTAAATAGTTTATTACATCGCTCTAGCGGTACCCCTACAGATCCAAACGTTGGACAAGTTTTCTCACGCGTTTACTACGCCGAGGCACAAGACCTGTGTCCAACCCTTGCTCTTGTTTTGCCCAGCTATCGATGTCTGCCAACGGATCTTCTTGCTCAAAGCCGTCGCATTCTCTGTCATCCCCTGTGCATCCCTGACAGCCTGCCTTGCTATGCTGCTGGTCCTCGTTTCCCGTTCCTCCTGTATTTTTAGCAGCATGGCTCCCCTGATCCCCTCCATCGTAGACAGCCAACGAATCCAGGTGAACCATTCAGTCCTTCCCATTCGCTTTAATGCTTATCTGAGCTAATTCAGGTGATGGCCTTCGCGTGATAAGGCACGGCCCTAGCCAACCTTTGTTTAGTTTTTCTTTAGCTTTCAGAGGGTAATATAGTACCACACCAAATCCCCTTCTTTGAATATTGTTTCTTTTACCGTTTTATTATACCCCTTTGACGCGCCGCAGCTGCCTTCAGCATTGTCGCAGCAAACTGGTAAGCTTCCGCCATTACTCGTATTATCCATTCCACATATTCTATGGGACATTCGTAGTCCTCTGTAGTAGCCGTAGTGCCCACTATGATATCCAGTGGCACACTTATTTCCCTACCGAACATTAGGAGGTTAGGGCTACAATCCGTGCTGTCCTGCTTTGTGGCCCGGTATGCCATTAATAAGTACGGCAGATGATCATCCCAGTCATCTCTGTGCTCACCCACATAAACGGTCAACATGTTCTGAAGGGTCCTGTTAAAGCGTTCTACTAGTCCGTCTGACTGAGGGTGGTAAGGAGTTGTCCTCAACTTATGTCAGCATGATTCAGACTTAAGGGATNCTACAACGATATATGCATAATATGATACATGGTTTTTTATTGAATTTTTGCAATTAGGTATATTTGCTTAGTGTCCTAATATGATATATAATAATATTGATATTGAATTTACCAATGCTGCTCAGAGCAAGGCTCTTCTCTGACGCTGGGCCAGCAAACAGACCAGTGTCATCAAGGCACTGACGCACGGCTTCTCTGAAGAACTCTCTTGTTGGTCCCCCTAAATCCACAGCACCCTCACTTTGGCCATCGTCATCGGAATATCGCACCGACAGCTTTGCAGTGGGGTCAAACCTACTTCTGCTGAAGGTCCTTACTGCAGCTTCCCACTCTTTACCTCGGATGACATTAATGTAGGATGTCTTTTCCTGACATATGACCTGCTTGCTGTGCATGCAGAGGGTGACTTCCAAAGAGCTGAAAATAGGTGTTGAAACAGTTGAAGGAAACAACTGATTCTAAAGTGGTTTGAAAGTTGTGTAACATTTCAACAACAAAAAAAGGTTGCACTAATTTTTATTTGCGTAGCTTGCTGCAAATTTCATTAACTCTGTGCATTAGTTTAAACTATATGGAAAACAAATTTGCACAGCCAATGTACTTTTGACTGTTCATAACTTGTCAATGGATTGTTCCTAATTTGTAACAGATGAACAATTTTGCTTAAAATTACCTGTCATTGTCTGATGGGTCTTGTAAGTCCAACCTCTGGCTGTACTCGTCAGCCGAAAGCTGCAGTGCAGTCTGTAGCTCGGCGTCATCAGAATCACTCATTTCGTCAGCAACTGGATTGCTGGCATCGTGCAGAAATGTAACTAATATACTCTCTGGAATTGGTTCTAACTTCACCAATTTGGGTATTATATAGTGTCCTAAGCACGTTTATGTGCACCATAATTGAAATAGAAACAATAATTAAAATATGAACAATTTGGAATACCGGTATAAGTAATGTGAAAACTTGTTGCTTCAATTTTTTGCCTGCAACCAATATTAATTATGCAATATATTTATGAAACCAATATTAATTAAAACATACATGGAACAACATAAAATACAAACAATATCAATAGTATTGTGTGCTTACCTGTAACTGGCAGAAGTAGAAGTTGAACAATGTGCAGCTT
>NW_014578214.1:0-2292 GCF_000485595.1 Priapulus caudatus
TCTCTCTCTCTCTCTCTCTCTATCCGTGCGTTGTACAGCGCGCGGGCCGCCGCAGTTTTCGCCATCGCTCATCGTATAGAGAAGAAAATCGATCGCTCTCGACGCACGCGGCGTTTATTACAAATCAGGTATCAACGATTGAACGCTGACGCCGGATTGGATTTCGACTCGTGAAATTTAGTAGTGCAGTGACACTCGGGACACGCGCCACTCGAGTCGAAATGTCAACGTCATTTTAACTGCATAACGCGATTAGTCGAACTCGCACAGGGAGGTTTCATCGCAGGTTTAATTTGTTAAATCAAATTACATCGAGGCGCAGAAACGATTACGCAAACTAAACCGAAGTCTCTCGTTGTCGCTGTCACGCGTGAATTTGATACACCGACAGCGGCGGGGTCGGCTGATATGAAAAACGCGGTAAACAGCTGCTCTTGAAGGCAGGGCCTGGCGGTATTAGCTGCCAATTAACCTTTTGCACGACAGAAATAGATGAATCGAGCAATGACCGGCACATTCCGCACCGACGCGATAAACTATGCAGGTCATTGGACATGGTTTATCTCAAAATCTATACCTCAGCAGTTTCGGCTTCTGTGTGACGCATCTCACCCGCCATACGCGCCAACTATTTACGCTACATGTACGTACATGCAGTTGCGTAATGACGATAATGAGTAGATGTGTGTGTGTGTGTGTGTGTGTGTGTGTGTGTGTGTGTGTGTGTGTGTGTGTGTGTGTGTGTGTGTGTGTGTGTGTGTGTGTGTGTGTGTGTGTGTGTGTGTGTGTGTGTGTGTGTGTGTGTGTGTGTGTGTTGTGTGTGTGTGTGTGTGTGTGTGTGTGTGTGTGTGTGTGTGTGTGTGTGTGTGTGTATGTGTGTGTGTGTGTGTGTGTGTGTGTATTTCACTGTGTACTTGCCAAACAAATGGTTAATGTGTTACGTGTAAGCATGATTGTACATGTATTTGTATTGACATCTCAACCATAAAAAACAAACATGTGCAACAACTATAAACTCTCCATATAGGCCCTAACACCTTACACATAAAACTACTGGTAACAAATGCATCACAGTCAAAAAGCCCGCGCGTAGCGCGAGTTCCAGCTAGTATCGATAAATACAGTATATACTGCATGTTGTGTCCAGTGGCGTAGGCAGGTCCTCAGTTGTGGGGGGGGGGGATGATTTCGCTGTTACTTCCATCGCAATGTATATAAAGAGTGTGCGCGAGTAGCGCACACCGCGAGCGCCTTGGCGCAAAGCCCTTAATGGGTGGGGTCCAGGGAGCGGAGCCCCCGGAAGCTCTTGGATTTTAGGAATTTAGAACGTTCAAGATGGCCGTTTTTGAAAGAATTAAAAAAAATTGATATTGTAAGTGCAATTTTGTGAATTCTAGGGTAATTAATATTTGATATGTAACCTACATAGGCTTCCGTGAAGTGTTCCCGTCAGTTTGCGCTATCATTATCATCTACCATAGTTTATTCTGGATTTTTACTAAACGTTTAAATGTGGTCAAAAAATTTAAATTTTGAAATTAACGGTGACTACGGCAGAAGTACATACTAAACAGTCCAAAAGTAAAGAAACAAAGCATTTCCCGAGGTGGGATTCGAATCCAGAATGAATGATTTAGGAGTCCGATGCTTTATTCATTCGGCTACTGGGCCGTTATGGTTATACACCATGGATTCACACGTACGTGATGTATAATTTTAATCTGTACGCCATCTATTGATGAATAGAATTTTTATAAATTTTTAACTTTTTAACTTTTTTGAAATTTTTGACCTCCCAGACGTGCTGATTCTGAAAATATATTTAGTTTTCCTCTAGGATGCGGAGTTCTCTAGTTATGAGCAAACACACAAATTCGGCTGAACAACTTTATATATACTAGCAGACTAATACCCGTACAACGACCAAATCGTGCCTTAAAATATAAACTTCATGTAAGTGACACAGTTGAAGTTAAATATTTCATGCAACTGAAAAGAAAACAAAAACAAACAAAAATTTGGGAAGAAACAAAGAGTGAGCAGGGGAAAAAGTGCTCAGTTGGTGACCACTTGGTTGAAAGGAAAATACCGCAAAATCTATCTATCTATCTATCTATCTATGTATGTATCTAGCCATCTATCCATCCAGCCAGTTATCCCTCCATCCATCCATCCATCCATCGCATGTCATGCCATGCCATGCCATGTCATGCCATCCCATCCCATCTCATCCTATCCCATGCCACCCCATGTTACCCATGCCATGCCATCCCATCCCATCCCATCCCATCC